>NW_026556964.1:0-29440 GCF_029017545.1 Prosopis cineraria
ACATGGTAGCTCCTCCCTGAGAAACTTTTGAATCTCTTATGCTCTACAACTCGCTTGGGCAGCAATTTCATGAATCAGCTATGTTCATAGTCCCCATTGAACAAAAATATAAGAAATTTACTCTTTATGAGACTCATAAAATTGAACCCTTTCTCCAAATCTCTTCTAAAATAACTCCACGACCGCGTGAACCCCCTTGCTTTACTTCTCATCATTCAACCAAGCCACCTTAAGGTCATTCCGAAGAAGAGCTCGCAAGAGACTGTTAAAATCCTTGAAGCCTACTCTAGACCAAGCCCAATCCAATTGGCTATGTCCCAACTTTCCCCAAGGTTTACTCCTGAAGAACTCTGTAATATTATTACTTTTCAAGAAGACCACTAGTTTTGTTTGGAGCTCATCACAACAACTCCGGTTACTTATCACATAACCATCCAGAAGCTCGGTGCAGCCCAAATGTACCAAGAAATGGATGATATTGTCAATCAAGTGCTTGCAATTCCATTAAACTGTTCAGAGGCACTTTACAATACTATAATATATCATTTAACTGAAGCTCGAAAAATGACTCGAGCTGTCAATAATTTTAACCACTTGAAAAGTAGCAGAAATTTGAGTTGCAAGCATTCTATCGGAACTTATAATATCCTTTTTGCGGCGCTGTTGAGCAGAGGAATCAACTCTAACATAAATCATGCTTGTATGGATACTAGTAGATGTCTATTTAAAAATGGTCAACGATGGGATAGAGCCTGATATATTTTCTTTGAATTCCAGGATTAAAGGTTATGTGCTTTCTCTCCATGTTAATGATGCGCTGAGGACATTCCATCAGATGGACGTGGTTTATGCTTGCAAGCCTAACTCATTTTCCTACGATTATTTGATAAATGGGTTGTGTTGCGCAAGGAAGAACAAAGAATGCTTAAGAGATATGTAATGAAATAAGACTTCAGGCTTCACCCCAATTAAATCTTATAATTCACTTGTCAATGCTTTGGCACTTGGTGGAGAGACCGAGGAAGCAATGAAATATCTGTGGGAGATGACTGAAAATCAGAGGTCGGTTGATTTTATTACATATAGGACTGTACTGATGAGATATGTAGACAAGGAAGAGTTGAGGGGGCAATGAAGTTATTGCAGGAGTTTCAAGAGAAGGACCTTGTTGATGGGTATGCTTGCAGAAAACTTCTTTATGTGCTGGAAGAGATTATGGTGGAAATTCAGTTAGCAGAGTTGATCCAGGTACTGAGCTGCCTTTCTTGTATCATTATATTCAATTGATTCTGTGTAAAATTACATTTAGTTTCAATGTGCCAAGGGTCATTTCATGATGTCTTTTTGATACCTGAGAATATGTGAATAGCAGATGCACACACTACATATACAGCTGATGCCTTTCTTTTTGTCATTTCATGTAATTGGATGGTTCATTGGCACGCAATATAAACAGCTTTTCTCCTATATGCCTCATATGATCAATCTCTTGTAAAACCCTGGGTTAACAATATTAGCTTACGCACTCTATATTACGAGGTTTTAGGTAGTTTTTTTTTTTTTTTTTGGGGAAAAACGGGTAGGTGATAAAAAGTTGTATGGGGAGAAGCTGCTACTGATAAGTAGTTTTCCATTTTTTTCCCCTAGAGAAGCGACATCGGTGTATTTTAAATTTTTAATCAGCTAAAAGGAAAAACTGAAGGGTGGTATTTGATTGTGCATCAGTAGTTCTGTAGTTTCTTTGACCCCTCTTTGATACCAAAATAGTATTCCATCTTCCATGATACCTCAAATTACTGAAATTAGTGATTACAATATTTTTCAAATATTTCATTCCCAAACAATTGCTAGCAATAACAAGGTTTAGGAGTGAGTACGTGCCGATTGGACTTGATTTGACTTTTGTGTCTCATTCATTTAGGAGTTTCCACAACAGCACTTCTGCTCATGGCAGGACCCGATAAAAAGGAAGGATTTATCACTGCCTGATGCATATTCAAAGCAATATTCCCTTGGTTCATCCCATTCCTTGCAATGTTCTTGATCAAGATTGACGGTGTTGAAACCAATTCTCAGAAGAGTAAGACGGCTCTCGTATCGCATATTGGACTACATCAGATCAGATGGGTTATGGTACTCCAGATTTCATCATTTGAGAGCCCATACTCCCTTTCACAAAAGTTGCAGTTTTATTCATGTCATGTCAAGATTGAATTTTTCTTTGGTATGAGCTTCTCAGGTGGAAGCATAAATTTGGAAGAACGGTGACCCACGGAAAACACAGTTCTCTCTCTCTCTCTCTCTGGTGTCAGAAACAAGGTCTCGTTAATCCCCAGATGCAGAATACGCTGACAGAAGGTTGGCTTAACCTTGGTAATTTCGTCAAAGCTGCTGTATATTTACTTTTGTCCAATTGTATTGAAGGGAAATTTTTTTCACTCAAAACTACATATAGCTAAAAATATATACACACATTTGATTCCTAATATTTTGTTATTTTTCATGTTGAAGTGAAAAATCTTCACTCTCTAAACTATATATAGTCGAAGAAATATATCCATTACATTCCAAATTTAGTACAAGAAAAGTATAAATCTACGAAATACCTTGAAATGAACTAGTTTTTTTTTTTTAAAAAAAAAATTTCTCTCTGCAAGATGATGAATTAATGATTGAATTTGTAGTGCTGGATGTCATCCGGGTGAGTTGTTTGGAATGATAGGATGAAATTACCTTTCTCGTTAGCGGCTTGAGACGTCACTTCGTTAGAAAGTTCAAGAGTCGTATTGGTTTAGAACTGAATGATCGCCATAGTCGACAAACGGTAAAATCGATGAAAAACAAGATTAAAGACGGTAGCTTTGGCTAATAATAGCGAATAGTTGCGACTAATAGGACAAATTTGACATCGCATTAAGCCTAGAAATGGACGCAGACGCTGACGTTTACCTTCCAACTCCTGAATAAAATTTGTGGGATAAGCTTTCTGTAAGTTTGGTTAATACCTTAATTGAACAAATTGAAAAAAAAAAAAAACGAAGCAATTGGAATCATACAATTACTTGAAGGACTATGGCCATGAATATATATGATCAAGAATTTGAACTTGGCTGCATAATGAGGTTCAGGCTATAGTAATCATACTCGAAAGTGTATAACATGTACCATATTATATCACATGGAAGAATAATTCTTCAAAAATAATAAAAGAACTAACATTTTTAACAGGTGCCAAATTTAGATCATAACAATTTCAAAGGTAAAAACAGAGCCTAGACACACGACCACAAACAGTGATGATTCTGGTGAAGAAGTTACTATGCAGCTTTAGCAGTGTAAGCCTGAAACAGATCGAGTAGGATGGCATCGTCCAGATCTCCATGCTCGTCATGTTTGATCCCCACAAAGTTTGTGAGGGAACCCATTTCTTGAATTGCATGAAGAGGGTGCGTATTCAGTGATCCGTGCCTTCTCAGTCTTATGATCTCCCTTCTGCGATCGTGATCCGTGATCCTACACCGCCAACAAGGCAAATTATGAGTGGGGAGAGAGAAACAAATAGGATCATAAATTTGGGTGTGCAGAATCAGAGAGAAAGCAAGTACTCTTGCGGAAGAGAAGCGTGGACGGTAAGGGTTATCCCTGAAAGACAGAGAGGGACGCCATAGGAGGCTCGGAGGTTGAATATGGACTGCATTTTTGGGTGCTGCGATAATAATTTTGAGTGTTGATAATCAGTGACAGTGAAAATGAGAGTACGAGAGCGTTTGGGGTGAAGTGTGGACAGTCGTCCTATCTAGATAGGAGGCATTTATGGGTGATGGATGATGGATCAGATCAAACGTAACAAAAGGTGCTGTAAAAGGGCCACCTAGCTGCTTTCATCTTTTTGACAATGAAATGATCCATAGCAAGATAAAGCTATACTATTCTTTTAATAAAAGAAAAATGAAAGCAGGGGTTTCAATGCATCTAATAGATGTTCATGAAACAAACAAAATAAAGCATCTGTGAAACAAATTGCGAAATTGTTTTTCTATCAATAGGCAAGATGAAAGTTAAGAACTTTTAGTTCAAGCAACATCTCCTGGCATTTTGAGGCAAAGAATTTCCAGATCAACCTCTCATATGGGTTAAAGAAAAACAATGTGCGTGTGGTCTTCGATGCGTGTGGGACCACTTCCTTACGAGGGAGGGGTAAGGGTTAAATAGGATAAGATAAAAAAAATAGACATGAAAAATCCAATTTCATTGTTTACCGCAAGTCCCCAACGCTTTTCTTTTTACCAGCCTTGGCTATGAGTACCTTTTAAGCTGTTCTCTTACATGGTCAAGGCGGTTTACTATATATAGAATTTACCTCTCCTCAGTCTATAATAGCCTGATGACATTTCCATAGATAACGTAACAATATAACAGGACCTTTACTGCACATACCATGACCTTTCCAAATGAAAAATAAAATAAAATAACCCATTAAATCTATATAATTGATCACAGGTTGATTTTTAAGTTTATTCTTAAATAATCAATGTGCTTTTTTCTGGCAGGTGACACACAGATAGTAAACATGATTGTTGTTACATGTAGAATGAAATTCTGACAGAGTATAAAAGACAAAGGGATAAAAATAAAACACAAACTTAGGCAGGGATAAAATGCGATGCAAGGCTAAACTGCACGTTTCACAATAGAATCCGGGGAAGAAGCCGACGCAGACGCTGGAGGGTTCTTTCACACCAAAATGTGCGGGCCCCGCCGTATTTTACACGGGAAGCTTCAAAACATTGTGACTTGCTATAAAAATTTTAAATCAAAATTGAGTGTTCAGCATATAAAAATAAATGTATAGGGGTACTTTACTTTTCAAATCCCTCCATTTTCAGAAATGAATGTTAAACATGAAATCGTCAATTTACTTCACTTGATTCATTAAAGTAATTTGCAATTAAACTCGTGTTCAACACGCAGGAAAGCTAGAGTGACTGATTAATTATGAATATACTTGAAGCCGAACAATATCAAAATCTAACTCTTCACAAATTGTATTTTGGTCAATACTTGGAATGAAAAATCAATTTGAAGAAAGAAATACATGCGGTGCGAATATGAAAGATATACTATGAAATTTTTATAGTGTTTTTTATTTTATTTTATTTCTATTATGGTGAAAAAGGGTGGTGCAATGAAAGTTTGAACCGAAACAACTTTTAAATTGGCTCTGCCAAGACGACGATGATAGAGGCAATGGGCCCTTGTTTGTCTTGCCAAAAGGACGAATGAATTTTTAAAAATTAAATTTATTTTATTTTATTTTGAAAGTACCAAACGGTGCGTATACATGTGAATGTGATGTGAAAATTGAGGTTCTCTTCACTTGCGCCACATCAAATAGGTGAGAAGGATTTTTTGATTTGTCAATCCATTTCCATTTCAAGCGAGCTTTTCCAACTCAAGTTTGTTCTTGACGCAAATGGAAGAGCTCTTGGGCCATTCTTAAGTCTAAAATAGTTGCTCCAATTGTTGTTGTACATGGATAAAGTAGGATCGGGTCAGGCTTCATCCTAACGATACCTTGCTTGATATAGTAGTTCAGGCATCGTGCTACTCAAAAGTTCAGTTTAAGTCTAACCAAATTCAAAACTATTTTTAAATATATGAATTTTTTTAATAAACTATAATTAAAATTATTTAAAATGTATTTTTTATAAAACTAATTCTAGAATTAAAATTTTTAAAATTTTTATGCTTAACAATTGTCAATAATTTTTACCTAATATAAACCTATCAATTTAGAAAAATCAATATAAATTTTTTTAAAAAAGGTTATAAATATTTAAAGTCATAAAAAATATCCATAATAATCATGAAAACAATATAAATAAAAAAAAAATCAAAGATAAATAATACTACAAAATAATTAATTTTTTCACAAAATTAAAACAAAAGGTAAAATAAAATATGCATATCTTCGAGTTAGTGGGGCAAATGTCAACTCCCATGCCTGGCCTGACCACTCGGACTAGTTTAAGTAGAATTGGGCTAATTGAAGTATTTGGCTACACGAAAAGCCTCGGCCTCAATAGTTAGTAATGAATCTAGACATCCTTATGCCCCCCTCAAAAAATAATTAAAACCATTGAGAATGTTGAGGGAGGGCTAGTTCTCACATTTTTTACAAACAAAACTTAAAAAAATTACAAAAGAGTAATGAAATTGGGGGTTACACCTGCATTCGTCACTACCAACAGTAATTCCTCATCATCTAGATCAAAGTGCGCCTGGAACTTTACCAAAAATAAAAACGGATGCCATGCGACTTTATTTTATTCTTTGGTTATAAATTAAAAAATATATACCTACAAATCTTCATAATTTGCTTCAAATTTTAATCAGGCCCTTGTAGTTTTATTTGTTGGAATTGGACCCTTACATTTTTTAAGGTTAAGCCCATTAATTCTTCCATCATTAACTCTATTTAAAATCCATCAGCACCGTCAAATCATGACATGATGGAGGACGACCTGGATAGACATCAGGGCCAGGTAATATTATTTTTCTCACATTCATTTTCCTCAATGGTGCGTGCGACTGCTACTGTCCGATCGACACGATCAAGCTAGCAGCATGTGCTGATGTTCTGGGCCTTTTAAACATCTCCTCTTACTAGCAAGTGTTGCCCATTGACGGAAGGTCTGGTAGATTTGGAGGCTACACTCTACCCCTATACCATCATTAAGGCCAACATCCTTGGCATCAACCGGAACATGCCCTTCAACCTTAGCTGGATCCTTAGCTGTTGTAAAAAATTTTGTTCCTCCTAGTTTCCAATGTCCTTAGAAGAGGGACGTTGAGATCATTAGATCAATCCATCTTGATCTTCCACATGCTTACTTGTCTCCTTCTTTGATCCATACTACAGCTAGCAATCTATAATCAGTTTATTCATTAAGAGCCAAGTATTGTGCCACTAAGCTAATGAGTTACTAATCGATTGGAAGGAGGATTCAAAGTACTCACTTATTTGATTTGCTTGCTTGATGCCTTCTCAGCTCCAATCGCACGAAGCTGCTTTCCCTTCTCAACTTACAAAGTTGTTTTCTTCCTCAGTCGCCAGCCTGATCATTCTGTCGTAGTTGCACACACCGACAAGGAAAATGAATCCTGGAGAATGATATTACCTGGCACCAATTTTAATCCATCTCACCTTCCATGATGTCATGATTTAATAGTGTTAATGGATTTAAACGTAGTTAATGATAGAAGGATTAATGGCCTTAACCTTGAAAAAAATGTAAGGGCTCAATTTCAACAAATAAAATTAGAAGGGTTTGATTAAAAATTGAAGCAAACTATAAGAACAACTAGGGGTGTGTTTGGATTTTAATTAAAAAAAATTGATTATTAGAATGTGATGGTGTTTGGATAAAATTTCAAGAATTGATTATGATATTGATTTTTCAAATGAAATAAATTTCAGCTTATTCCAAATGGAGTTTTAAAAACCAAGTGGAGTTTGAGAAAATTGGGATGTTTGGATAAAATTTTTCAAAATCATGATTTTAAACCTAGAATTGATTTTAAAAGGATATCCAAACAGGCCCTAGGTCTTTGTGTTATAATTTTTTTAATAATCGAGATATATGATCAAACATTAAATCTAGACACATCTATTAGCCTCTTTTACTAAATTTAATTTTAGTTGGTCAATCATAACTTTTGTTGCCACTTCATGAAAATTTGACCTTTACTTTCTACTCGCTTACCTTTTATCAGATCCCATTATTATTGGATATATAGGATTTGTGTCAACATCAAAATCAGTTAACCCTAATAAGTGCCTATTTGTTTTGCGTCCAGAATCGATTTTTTGGTGTTTAACCGATTTTTAAAGCAAAATTAGACAAAGCATATAATTGCCACAATCGATTAAACATCCTAAAATCAATTTTTTCAAAGCTATTCATGCCTACTTCTGGTTCTCATTTTACCATATTAAGGGTCCGTCTAGATTTCAGTTGGATATAACAGATTATGAAAATAATTGATTAAGTGGTAGATTTTAATCATAATTGATTATGTTATAACGTAATTTGTTTGGATATTGTTTTTTTAAAATTGATTTTAACTTAATATATGTTAGCAAATTTTTTAAAGATTTAAAATTTAAATTTTACTAAGAGAAAGAGAGAAGAGAAGGGAGTTTGATTTTTTTTTATAAAATTTTGTGCTTTTTTATAATTTTTTTGGACCTTTTTATGTAATTTCTCCAGTATTTTTTTATCAGCGTTTCTGGAAAAGCTCAAATATTAGCTTTTGAAAAAAATTGATTTTAAGGGTTGAAATCAATTTTTTGCTTTTTCAGGTGTTTGGCTAATAAACTAAATAATCGATTTTTTTGAGAATAAAATCGATTAAAGACGTATCCAAATGGGCACTATTTGTCAATAATTCATAATTGTGTTAAATAAAATTTAACAAATTTAATAATATTATATATAAATTTATCAATAATTTAATTTTGTATGATAATTGATTATTGAGCCAAAATCAAATTTTGAACTAAGCTCTGAAAGGTTGCTTATGGATTTAATTTTACCATTAAATAATATATTTTACTTTTTAAATAAAGTTTAACAAATTTATTAATATTAAATACAACTTTATTAATAATTTAATTTTAAAAAGAAATGTCTTTTACAGTAATTTGTATAGTTGAGATCAATTTTAATATCCAAACATATTGTGTCATAATATTATCAATTAAAATTAATTATATTAATTAATTATTTTTATGATCAATTATATTCAATTAAAATTCAACCGGGCACTAATAGCATTGCATGTTATGCATGAAATAATTTCACTCTCTCTTTTATATCTTTTGTAAATATTCTTTAAATTACAGATGCAATCACTGCAAATTTAAACACAAATGGGGAAAATGTTAATGAAAATAATCAAATACTTTTCTACAAAATTATAAAATCTAGGTGGATACATTGTAAAAATAAAAATAGATTCATAATTAAGTAACACTTCGAAAATGAGTCAATAAAAAGATATGCATTCGTGATCCATTGTACTTCTAGAAGACGCATGGCGGATTGTAAGCAGCGGACGGAAGCCATTCAACATTTGCACTGTTGTGGTTGAAAGACCGTACATTTGAAAAAGGCATTCAGGTTAGCCAATGTTTGGGTGAACAGGAATAGAAGGGAGGGGATGAATTCGATTTGAAAAAAAAAAGAAAGATAAATAAAATTATAAATTATAAAATTTCAGTAAAAAAAAGATTTTAAATTCAAAGAGTAAGGAAAATTAAACAAATAGTAACTCCACTTTTCAATTTTAAAACTTATTAGAATCTTTTCTTCATTTCCTTTTAACAAATAGACATTTAGAAGATCTTCATTCGGTACTCATTAAGTTGATGAGCATCGAGAGCTCATCATTAGATAATTAACCCTAATCCTTCATTTTAGAATGAAATAATCCTTGCATTTTATGTTAAATTGATTTTTTGATATTTTTAATATTGTCTATATTAAAATAAAAATTGCAGTCCAAAGTATATTTATCATCAAGGGAATAAAATACCCTAATTCTCATTAACATATAAGATCTCGACTATCCATATTTTATTTTTTTTATTTATCAAAATAAGAATTTGAATGTGGAAAAACAAGAATTTATAAAAATTATCAATTTTTTAATAAATTTGTCAATCACCAATCAAGACAATACATATTTAATCTAAATAATATAATTTAATATTAAATTTTTGTATAGCTTTAATAAATTGATTATTCAGATATATTTTGAATAATATAAATTTAGTATAGAAGGTCAAATTTAATATTAAAAATTTCTCAAATTTTACTCTAGACAACCTACATGTACTTGAAACAATCTATATGTAATATATAATACAATTAGGCGTACAAATCATAATGTGGACTCTTTCTTCTTCTTAAACTTAGGTTTGCTGGATTGTAGAAGCTTGGGCTTGGGCTTACTCTTTTCTTTATCATTCCCCTTAAATGAAAGTAGCAAAGCAAAGCTCGAGTTTGTCTTTGAGGTAAATAAAATGAGAAGAGGGCAAGTGTTTGGTAAGAAGATCTGCAACTTGATTAGCAAAAAACACATGCTTAATAGTGACTTTGTTGTTGAGAACTATATCACGAATAAAACGAGTGTCAATTTTAATATGTTTAGTTCAAACATGAAAAATAAGATTTGAAGCAAGAGCTGCAATGCTAACATTATCATCCATATTGTGAAAGGTCTTTTCTATGTTAATCCAAGTTCCAAAAGTAGTAATCTTAACCATAGCAACTTTGCAATAGTGTGAGCTAAGGCTTGATATTCAGACTTAGCACTTGATCTAGCAATAATTGTTTGCTTTTTAAATGACCAAGAAATTAAGGAATCTCCAAAATATACAAGATACCCTCCAACAGATCTTCTTTCATCTGGACAATTAGCCCAATTAGCATTTGAATATGCTACAAAGTCAAGAAAATCTGATCTTTTAATTTGTAGACATAGATGAATGGTACCTTACAAATATTATAAGAGTCTTTTAATAGTTTGCCATTGCAACACAGTTGGACCATAAAGAAATTGACTTGATTTACTAACAAAGGCAATATCAAGCATGTATTAGCAAGATACTAAAGAGATCTAACAATCTTACGATAAGTAATACTATCAGATTCTACAAGTGGATTATTGTCAAAACATGACAAAATATATCCAGAGGAAATTGGATCTTTACAAGAAAAAGTGCTCATATTTCACTTTTCCAACAAATCAAAAATATACTTTCCTTGATTCAAATAAAACCCATTAACATCTTGATTAATTTCTATTTCAAGGAAATAATGGATAGGACCTAAATCCTTCAAAGCAAATACTTCATCCAATTTGAGAATAAATTGATGCATACTCTTTATATTACTTCTTGTGACTAAAATGTCATCAACATAAATGAATATCACCAAGAGTTTATCATTATTTTGAAAAATGGAAGAGAGAAGTGTCATTTTTACTATTATGACATTTCTAAGCAACTAAGACTGATCTCAATCATTCAAACCAAGCACGTGGTTTGTTTTAACTTATAGAGAGCTTTTCTCAATTTACATGCATGATAGGGCTTTATAGAATTAATAAAGCCCTCAGGCTATGCCATATATACTGTCACACAATAGTAGAGCCAAGACTCGAATTTAGGGTTGCAACATAATATAATTTAAAAATTAATAATTTTTTTAAAATAATATAATTACATCAGGAATAAAATTGTAATAATATATGTAGCTTAATCATCATTTTTTTAGAAATATATATTTAATAGGTTGATAAGGTCATTTATGTAAGATATATCTTTCATATCTTATATTTATCATTAAAATATTACATAACTAATAAGCTTTTAAGACAAGATATTTTTATTTAGTCCAAACGGTGCAAAATCTCAAGAATAAGGGGTGCAGAATAGCAAAATTTACATGTATAACTTGTAAATTTTCCCAAAGAGAGGGGATGTATTTGCTCACCCTCACTAATGAGTAGCTTTGCCATTGCCATCTCAGCAAGATACCATTTAAACGCAGTAGTAATGTCAAGTTGTTTTACTTTCCAATTTCAAGATGCATCTAAAATTAAAATTGTAAGGTTGCCCTTACTGTTGCACATTTAACTCTAAAATCCAGATAATTATGGAGCTAATATAAGAGGATTGCCACGTTTATTAAATCACATAAATGATAGCCCCAGTTTTCAACTATTTTGAAAAATATATTATACGTTCATAACTTAAAAATCAGAATAAAATATATTTACAAAAGTATGGGATATTAAATTGTATTAAAGCATTTGCATCTAAACTGAAAAATGACAATTCAATGTAAAGACACAGATGTACACCATGGCATTCCTCCCATGCATTGCAGCACAATCTTCTTTGTGCCATGTGCCATGATACATTGCACAATTTTGATAGCATTATTGCTGTCATTTGATACCAATAAGGGTAAACTTCTAATGCACCTCATTTCTTCATCCGGTATCTAATTGAGGTGCTCTGAGTGTTAATGGAAAGCTCTTTTAGAGAGCTAACTACTAGCACTAGTCTCACTTATAAATCATTTCTCATTAAAAAATTTAGACACTTATTTACAAACTCACTCTTTTTAACTTTTAAATTACAACTATGATGTCCAAAATCAAGTGCTAAAAGCTCACAATTACCTTTGGATCATACTCAGTAAACTTAAGAATACTTGTGCAATACACCACAATGACACACTATCACATACATTATATTTTCAACTCTTAACCCCTTGATCTAAAAAATTTAAGGGGAAGACAATTTCTCATAAATCAACATAAAAACCATCACATCCATGCATTTAGACATTCCCTTACTTGTACTAGTATTTCAGCCCTATATTAACTTGGTAACATGTTATATACCACAGGGCCTAAAATACACACTTAAGTCAAATTAAGTAATAGTACAAGGAGGCCAAAATAGTATGATTCTCTAGTTAGCAATTATCAAATCAAAATACACATTATGAATCAAATAGAGGCCTATAGATTGGGAACCAATGTTCTAAGCCTTAGGCACTTTTCCACTTTTTTGGCTCGAGGTAGTTCCTGTAAATATTGAAGAGATAGGGTGAGTACAACCATTTAGTAACCAAAATTAATCTAACCTATATAAATGCTTGTCAATCAATCATAATGATCAAATGGCATCTACACAATTTTAACAAGTTTTTGCATTTTCTTTTAAAATGTTTACCATAACCACCATATTCACAACCATGTAGCCGAGCACAATTATACATCCAAACTCATATTAATAATAATTATCAATTCATAGAAGGGAATACAATACTAACAATCAGGTGCCTCTATCAAGTTATACTAAACCATAATAATAATAATTATATAGCAGTATAATGATATGTATGATCAATGCTATCTTTATATCTTACTAGTACCTCCGACATGAAACCATTACCTATTTAGTGAGATTTGTCCAGTTAATCGGACTATCCAAGCCCTTCACTTGTGAGGAGCTACTTTTCAAGGTTACTACATTTAGTTATGAGTCACGGTTTCTTCCAATACCAATAACCATGGGGTGTCATATCCTTAAGCTTGCCTTCTTGTAAACAAAAAAATAGTAGTTAGGTTTGAGTCCCTTAATGAACAAGTGGGATGATTCCTTGAAGAACAAATGGGACAAAAATAAAAAGGCAAGCCATCGAGCTCTAAATAGCAACCATATCATGTGGATTTAGAAATATACTCCTCTCATTAGGTGAATTCCTACCTTAATAATCATGCAATACACATATGCTCAATTTATACTATGCATATACTTATACCTAGCATTATTCCCTTTTCACAATCTCAACATTTTCTTTTCAATTTCATTCGCATCACAACATCATCACATCACATTTGTCATGCATGTTCTCATGTTTATGTTCAAACAAGTCATTTATCAACATTTCACATATAAGATCATATTACCAAGATTTAACTCCATGATTTTTTGCCACATTTGCATTTAGTACATGTTCAAAGAATACTCATATTTTCCAAAATAAATTATAATCATTTATAACTAATTAACAAATAAATGCACAAACTAAATTTTTTTCAATTACCTCAAATATTTGAGAGGTCAAAGATTTTTTTCCTCAGAAAAATTACTTCCAAAGCTCTCGTCAAGTTTGAATGGTGGTAAAAATGGTTAATCTATAATTTAATCTTTTCAACAATCATTAATGTCATCCATAGGACAATCTTAACTCTCTAGCTCAACACTTTCAACTCCTAAAATCACAATCTCTTACTTTTAAACATACCCATTAAGTTTACTAACTTCCTTTAATTCTCAATGACTTCAATGTATCACCCAACTATCATTAATAACTTTTATACACTCCCAAAAATCTCATTAATGATCCATCTTTTACCATTAATGACCTCCACCAACCAAACATTTATAAAATTATCAATACTAAGTTTATATAACCTAAAAAGCTTCCATTAATTTTATTTAAGTTAATGAGTTCAAAGTCATGGCTTTTATGGATAAAAAATCATCCTATTTCAGCAAATCCTAACTCATACTCTTAAGAAAACTAGAAGATAATGGAAGTAGAAGGCTTAAGAAACTTATTTTTAGTGTTTATAAGCTTCAAATTACTCTTAAATCTTCAAATCCTTTGTGCCTTAGCAGAGCTTTCAAGTTCTTTTTATGTTCTCTCTATTTTCTTTCTAATTTTTGAATTGATTCTCGCTCTTTTTACTGTCAAAATTCAACCATGCGCCACAACACACATGTGACATATGGCATAAAGACACTTTCTTTTTTTTTCTCCCTTCTTGAGATTCGAGTTTCCCAACTCCGCTTTGAACCTAATCCTCGAATTGAAATCACAACCCAAAATATTTATTAGCTCTTTGTAACCACACACAATATTAATTTACTTAAGCAACCTCATTTAACTCAATTAATCAAGGGTTAATTTTCTAGGATGATACAAAAATAACAAGAATTGTTGAAGGCTTGATGATAGGATGGAATACCATATTAATACTTGGAACTTGTAGATATCCTTTAGCAACAAGTCAAGCTTATGCGTTTCGACTATATTATTTGGATTAAGTTTAGTCTTGAAAACCCAACAACATCCAACTATATTTTGAGAAGGATGAGCAGGAACAAGATCTCAAGCATGATTTCAAACCAAAGCATTATACTCAACTGCTATGGTTGCTCGCTAGTGATTTAAATGAAAAGCTTGTGAAACACTCAATGATTTTGTGCATAGACACTGTAGATTGGCCGCAACAAAGCTAACAAAGGGCTTTTTAGGTTTGCTATGTTTGGATTAGGTCATCATTAAGTGTGTATTAGTAGGCCCAACTAATTCAACAGTAGTAGATGATGGTACAATATTAGTGTGCTTTAAAGACTGAGAAGTAAGAGAACCAAGTGCCTAAGTGGATCCAATAGATGACATTGGGTTGTCCGTGATTGGGCTCATTACTTCTACATAAGAGACTAAGGAAGGATTAGGTAATTGATTGGGCCGATTATCATTATAGTTGTTAAGACTATCTGTGGATGACGTCATATGGCTAAGTGAGGAGTCATCACCATCTGGAAACAAAATGGACGTCGAATTTGGATTGAGATGTTTTGCTTCCATATTTGCAGAATATAGTATATTAAAGGATGACCTAGAGACTTGTGGGGATGATGCACTATTGTTAGACTTTCAAGAAGATGAAGATCCTGTGAAATAAAAATGATTTTTATTAAATACTACATGGTGATTAATATAGATCCTTCCAGATAGACTGAGACACTTGTACCTTTTATGTAAGGGACTTAGCTTTAAATAAGTGCATTGTTCACTTCTGGATTTAAGTTTATGCTTGTTATATGGATGAAGACATGGAAAGTAGGCACATCTAAAAATTTTAAAGCTACCATAATTTGGCCTTGAACTAAACAAAACCTCAAATGATAACTGGTCCCTTAAAACTAGAGTGGGCAAACGATTAATTAGATAAATTGCATTTATAAAAGCTTCCTACCAATAATATAATGGCATTGATGCTTAGGCTAGAATGTTTAATCCAACCTTAACAAAGTCTCTATGTTTATGTTCAACTTGTCCAATTTACTTTAACGTATATAGACATAAGTGATGAAAAAGGATTCCTGACTCAAATAAAACTTTTGAAAAGCTTCTAAACTCACCCTTATCACTTTAGAGAGTCTTAATTTTCTTATCAAATTGACTTTCTACTAGCTTTTTAAATTTCACAAAAGCTAAAAGTGCCTCTCCTTTAGAGTAAAGAGGGGAAAGCCATGTAAATCTACTATAATCATTAACAAAACTCACATAATATTTAAATCTAAATTTTGAATTAACAGGTGTAGGGCCCCATTTGTTTGTAAAGATAAGATCCAATGGTGCTTTAGATCAAAAATGAAACAAAGAAAATGGTAACTTATGCATTTCACCATACTGACATGCATCACAAAATTCAATATTGTCATTATCTTTCAAATGAATATTATAGCTTTTCAGTATATTCTGGACAATAGCAAAAGAGGCATGACCCAAACTTCTATGCCAAGTGTTCAAAGAAATACTTAAAGCAATAACTTCACAACGCTTTTCTTTAAACAACACTTTGCCTGTTTTCAAGTTAGTTAGAGTAAAATTATATTAACTCATTATCCAAAACGAGCTTAAAAACACTTGCCAAATTTTTCTGAATGGCAGGAACAACCAGAATATCCTTTAACAATAATATTTTAGTATCACATTGAAAATGTACTAATAGCATGACCTTTGATGTTTAAACCATCACCATTACCAATAGTAAGAGTACATGAAGATTTAGTACCTAAGGTGCCTGAAATATTACTAGCTTGATTGGTTACAGAGTTTGAGGCTCCACTATCCATGTACCATGCTGGATCCTACACCGTATCAGACATAGTAAGAAAGGTAAGAATGAGAGTTTCGAGTATTGTTATCTTGAGAAGAGATAAAGTTCTTATCAAGATGATGATGACAATCAACACTAATATGCCTAAACTTTTTGCATAACTAACACTGAGCTTTGTTATTATCGTTGTTTCAGGTGTTGCGATTATGCCCACAATTGCCTTTGCCACATCCATTACCACGCCAGGGTGGTTGAGAACTTCTTGAATAACCCTTACCAGAACTAACAGAAGAGGGATCACCTTTAAAACTTGATGCAACAAAGGAGTTACTTACATTATTAACACTGTAGAGGTGTTCAAGATATTGCTCAAAAGTGAGAAGGGAAGATTGGAGGCCTATCCAAGACAGACCCTCTTTATCTGCAAGATGCACCACTATAAAAGTATAATCTCCATTAAGTTTAGTTAAGGTTTGCACGATAAGATCTAAGAGAGGAATCAAACACCCTGCAAGAGCCATATTATCTAACAGGACCGTCATTTTGCTAAGGTAAAACTCCATTAAAATAGCATTTACAAGTTCCTTAAAACTTATTTTTCATGCAAGTAAGTTTGGCCTTAGTGTTGGCACAAGTTAAAACTGTGATAACTCATCATATCTAAGAGGCTAAGTGACAGTGTAATACTTGAGAAGTAATATTTGAGGAAAGGGAACCAAGTAACTAGCCATATATAAGTCAATTAATAGAGTACCAATCTTTAAACTCAGGATGCACCACAACATTAGCACCATCTAGAATAAACTTTGGTAAAAAGGCTTTATCTCGATAACAAAACCTTCAAGTTGATGACCTCTTAACACCAACAAGACAAAGTTATACCGAAGCATATAGTTGGATTTGTCCAACTTGATAGGTCTGACCTAATTCAGGCTATTAAGTATTGGAATGGCCTTAGTCTGTACGACAGTAGTAGCGCCAATATTGGGTATAGTGTTCAAGGAAAAAGGTGAGACAGTAGCAACAAAGGTATGGGAAGATGGAGTTGTGGTGGATGACAAAAACAAAGGCAATGGTGGTGTAAAGCAATGGAGATGTGTTAAAGGTGAAGAAAGGGAAGTTGGAGGTAGAAAGGATTGGGAAAATTGCCATGAAGTTGTATGCTTTAATACCAAGACAGAGTTCTCAGAGTATACACGTTCACTCTTGCAATGTATAAGGTAATGATTTCATAATGATTTATATAAAGGTTGTTACAACAAACTAGGGCCATGTCATCGTATAGCCTAAAAATAAAGAATAATGAATAAAAAAAAGGGAAAACATAACTTTTAATTTATGTACTTTACTCGTGGTTTGATATAGATCCTTGTACTTTTTTTCTAGTGTTTTAGGTTTCTATGCTTTTATTTTTTAATGTTCTAGGTCCCTAAATGAACAAAATGTAGAGACCTTTGAGGGACTTACAATACCAAAAAAATAAAATTATAGGGACTTAAAACACCGAAAAAAATGTAGAGATGTATAACAAAACACAAGCAAAATATAGGAATTAAAAGTTATGTTTTCTCAAAAAAAAAAAACGAAAAGCAATTAGCAATCTAAAATACAATCGGGCCTATACAAATCATAGTGTGGACTCTTTCTTCCTAAGCTTGCTGGACTGTAGAAGCTTGGACTTACTCTTTTCTTTATCGCAAACAAATCATATAAAGCCAAACACAACCCGTGAGGAAAAAGCTGAGGACAAATATTTTGACTGTGCTTCCAAATAATGAGGGGGACAAAGAGAAATAATAGAGTGAAGTGTTCAATGTAAGTGGACATGATCTCCCTGCCTTTGTCTATATCATTACGATAACTTTCCCCATTCCATGGAAATAATCATGATTATAGGGAAAAATGTATGAAAGAATTACAACTAGGTTTTATATAAAAAAAATTTAATTACTGCAAGGTTCATAAAAAAAATTAATTATAAATTAATTACTGTAAAGTTCATGTAATATGAATCTTGTAGTAATTAATTTTTTTACAGAGGGCTTTAATGTAATTGTCCCAAAATGCGTTATGAACTAAACCATGCAGAGAACACAGTAAAAGCGACCAAAAAAGGCAGAGCAGCCTTATGGGAACAAGCTGACATAAGAGACGTGACGTCATCGCAGATGAACATGACCACATAGGAATAACGACAAAGGTGATGAAGTGGTGGGTGTCCTATTTGGAGGCGAAGTTATCAACAGCGAGAATAAGATATGGAATTAGTGAATAGAAATGGGACCTATAAATGAAGGGTTTGGGGGATAGGGCGCACACAGAGAGAGAGAGAGAGGTACATACTAGACAGCATCAGCATGAGAGGTTTGCTATGCAGGAGAGATGACGCCGTTGATTCTGACCATTTTAGCATCGTCACCACCATGTTGGTGGCTCTATGCTGATGGCATCCTTTCTCCTGCCTGACAAACCTTCCTCCTGCAGTCGCTCAAGGAATCGATCGCTAGCACACAGGGCCACCTCTTTGCTTTCCACTCTCCCTTTTCTCCTCCTTTCTGTATCCGCATTTTTTTTTGGGCCCAAATGTATCCGCATATTCACTGTCCTACTCCTTTTTGCAGGCACTAGCTAACGTCCAATTGAAGAATATTTCCCATCAAGTTAGTGCGAGCATATCATTTTAAAATCCATCAATTGTCTTATGGCAGTCTTTTGCCCTCATATTCTATACCGATGACCACCGCTGAAATTCTTGTTGCTTGTAATCAATCATGCTGTGCTTTGCATGGTTCTGAAGCGTCTACCTTGATCTTTCTTTACCCCTTCTTGCCTTCACCTTTCTTATGAAACTTTTTGACTTGCCTATCTCCGATGTTCTGAGAGTATGAGGAACCTATCTCTCCCAGGGAATCGGCTCCTGTGTCTAAGACACATGTGGCTCACGAGTCAAGGCATCCACAACCCCACAGCGACAACTGTCCACTTTACTAGGAAACAGGGGTACACTAGAGCAAAGACTTCCCAATTCAGAGAGAGATGAGAACTAACCCAAAAAAGGGTAAATATTCGCATGTAGAAGAGGATGCCTAAACAGAGTCTAGTTCTAGTCGAGGATTGCCTTGCTTCCTTTTCGCAACGCCAAATTCTTGTAACCTTGTCAAATTGATTAGTCATATACAGAATACAAAGGCTCGAAATATGAACATTTCATTGATTTCTCATATGATAGCGACTCCAATTGATTTGTTTCACGACATAACTTAACTCTGCTCGAACAGGAGGGTGGACCACAAACAAGCAGTAATCAAAACAAATCAGACATCTCTTCATTCTACATAATCCAAGACTCAGGAGTCAGGACGACGAGAGTTTTTTATAAATAAAAGTTGGGGATGATAATCTTTGAAATCCAGGTCCTAGGCAAGAAATTCTTGCAAACGCAGCCAATATGCCAAGGGGAAATTAATCAGGCTACTGGGATAAAGCGCCATACCTAATCCATCTCGCAGCTTGACATGGGTGCTAAAAACGACCACCAATTACACCTAAAAAAGGGCCTTTTTATTAAGAATTTCCTGGTATAACATCTAACATGCTGGCACTATCATCTACTGTTACATAAATCTGGATGGAAATCATCATCAACTAGGCAGAAAATAAGGTGGGTGCCATAATATTTTTCAATATGTTAGCCGTTTATATATTTATTTACTTGAAAACATTGATTGCGCAGGTCTCAGTAGAAAATCATAAGCATTCAACGAGAGATGGACAAAAGAAAACGAAATCCTTCAAGAATGATTCAAGGTTAAATCTCAACCTGCCAGCATCTATATCAGATATTGAAACTCTGTGAACGAGATGTTCATCAACTTCGTGAACTCAAAGGATCAAACTAGATGGGGTAGAATACAAACTAATCTTCAAAAATAACTACTGCTTCGTTGAATAAATAATGAGGATTGGAGCAGAGCAGAATGTATCTTCACTTATCTCGGCTTGAAACCTGAGATAATCAATAATGTGAGACTTGCGGCACATGTGGTGAAGAATAGCAGTAGCATCCTGGGTTATGGCAGTAGGAAATGCAATTCTTAATTGCCACTCCACATAAAACCGAAGTTGACTTCTTCTTCTTCTTCTTATTTTTTTATTTTTTTTAATACAAAACGAAGCCCAAAACCTGCTTATCGTACACTAACAGTAGTTGAGGTAAAGTCCAAGGCTAACACACGAGCAAGATCCTCTGGCACCTGAGTCACATAAACCGAAGTTGACTTCTGATATGAATATATATTCATAAATCATGACTAAGAAGTAAAACAAAAGAAAAATGGCTGACCAAAAGTGACCTACATAACCAAATCCCTTGAGATTTAAGTTTACCTTCATGTAGTGCAATTAGAAAGACTCAGGAGACGAGAGAGAAAAACCAGCAGCGGGGTGAGATTCAGGGTATACCTAGAAAACTATTACAATTCTTTATCAATGTCAAGTTGTGCTCTCGCTGCAGCCCTTTCAGCTTCTTCCAAAACAAAGGTTTTTAATGATTCAACGTCCCTTGGACCTGAGCATTACATGACATGCAAAAATTAATTTAAAATGCGAGGGGAGGAGGGCGGGAGGGAATAGCCAATATGGATATCCAACAATCAAATCAAAATAAAACTCAAGAAAGCATAGGCCAAATATGACAATGAAATACATATATTTTCAGGTTGATGATTTAATACAAATTATTAACACACTATTCAAGTCAACGACTGGTTGATGCTAAACTACATGTGACTTGATTAATTTTCAAACTCAGTAACAAAATTTTACTGGGAATAAGTTGAGTTTCAATATTATTCATGATCCTTAGTAATAGACCAACTCTAAAATGGAAAATTCTAACGTGACGATATATCTTTGGCTACAATCAAATTTATCCGATCATCGTCTTCTTAACCACAAGTTTGGAGCATATGGATCAAATTGACAAACACTAAAAGTGAGAATCAAGTGGAATCTATGAAACACATCTTTAGCACAATGGAAAGATTTTACTTACCACGGTATCTGGCAACTTCTTCTCCATTATAAAAAAGCTTAAAAGTGGGATATGAATGAATATCAACTTTGCCACATACTGGTTTGTTTATGCTGCAATCTACTTCTCCAATCTCTATTTCATCTTCTCCTTCCATCGCTTTTCCCAACTCATCCCACAACGATCCGAGATTCTTACTGACAATAAGTGTTTATTACAGGAGAGCAAGCAGTTGAAAATCCAGTCAAGTTTATCGCAAGGTAGAAGAAAGAAATTTACCAGTGCTTGCACCAGGGAACGCAGAATTTCACAAACCACGCAGTGTGTTGCTCCTTGATCTAAACGAAACAGTCAAACGCAAAACAAAGGTGATTGGAAAATGCAACCGTAACACTAACAGGTGACGTGCAATTCAATAACAGTTTCATGAATACCCTCAAGCGCACACACCCGTGTTCTACAATTTTTCCCAACCCAATCTGCACTTGCAGAGGCAATCATCAACCGGCGGCAACTGTCTGGGTTTCCCTCATAAGTCCATTTAAACTACATTTGGATGTGCTTTTGTCAAATCCAACAAATGGTTGGATCTCCCAAGTGGAGGATTTATACTGAAAACCAAACATGCACTAAAACATTGTTTCCAATAATTTAGGGTAAAAAAAATGTTCCTATGTGATTGCCACAGATAAATGAATTGCACAGGTCCGTAAATGTCTATCGATTATAAACGATATATAACAATTATAGTGGAATTAAGCAGAATTTCTTTCCAAAAAAAAAAAAACAAAGAAGATTTTTCATTCAATCAAGTTTGAGGGTAACGGGCGAGAAAGACTGAGCGACGGTTCTGCTTCGAGAGTATATACCTTATCAGAGAATGTGTCGGCCGTTAACGGGATAACCTCGGGTTGAGCATGAAAACTAGATTGACGAGAAGGAGGAGGAGAAGAAAGGAAGAACCGTGATTTCTCATGCCTGATCTGCGGTGCCTGGTGGTGCCGACTGCCGAGATCTCTCACCCTGAAAAGCACCGAGGGCTAGTTCGGAGAGTCTTGTCAAAGACACGTGGGTTGCACGTGTTAAATTGTTGACGCAACCAAGCAAAGCTAGCTCCTAAATATTTTCAAAAAATAATAATAAAATATTTTTAAAATATTTAAATAATAATTTAATCTTCCAATCATATTTTTTAAAAAAATTTTAAATTTTTTATTAATAATAAATTTATATAAATTATTAAATTATTTTTACTAAAAATAAATAATTCACAAATTTTATTTAAATATTTATAATTTTTTTTATATTCATAATAATATAATAGTAAATTAAAAATTTATATATTAATTTTTTATTTATTATTAAATTATTCTGAATATAAAAAAATTTATGATTATTTAAATAAAACTTGTAAATTATTTATTTTTAACAAGAACACTTTAATAATTTATATAAATTTATCAATGATAGAAAATTTTTTAAAAATTTTTAAAAAATTATTATATTTTGAAAGGTCGAATTAATATTTATATATTTTAAAAATTTTTTATTATTATTATTTTTTAAGATCTCATGTACATACATACATAAATATATGTATTTAACGCTCCCTCAAGCAGCTCGATGACATTGGGGAGAGTATCCTACTGATAAGGTTCACCTGTTCTCATTTTTATTTAGGATTCAGATTTACAGAGACACAAATAACGACGAATGTGGTTGGAGCATCACATGTTTAATCATCTTCGGCACAATTTTTCTGCTACGCTCCAACTTGAAGGAATGTAAAGGACTGGACAATAGGATCATTGAACTATATAGCAATTAGAAAGAATTATTTTCTTGATCAATGAGAAAATGACCTGAATGTTTTTTTTTTTTTTACTAAAAAATGGTTTCAAGACATCTGCAATCACGAAGATACGAGGGGTTGGCATTACAGCAAAAAAGACTAATCTCTCACGGTATAATAAATCAAAATTTGAATTAAGATATGAATATTATTTATGGTGATATTGTAGTCTTTTTTCCTTTTCCCCAATTTTATTGTTGGGTTCATATTTCATATACAAGAATGATTCAGGCATTACCATTTGTCAAGCATCTTGCTGAGTTCTCTCTGTTTTCCGGAAGAAGTGCCCCAACTTTTCATTTGCCTGAAATATTACACAAATTTGTTTAGGACAAAAGTTTTGGTGATACTGTCATGCAAACAGTACATGCCTTCATTTTTTATAATGGTATGATTGCCAACAAAGCAAGTAACATCCAACCCTCGAATCATGCTAAAGTTAAAGCAAAATGATACCCATCAAATATTGATAGCTTGATAAACAACAACAACTTTGCAACCTAAGGAGGGCTCATTCATGATGATCAAGAAAATTAAACTAAGAGATTATCTAAATATTTTGGTTACCATTTTAGTACTGTAATAAATTTATAGGTATTTATGAAGGATTTAATCTTTGTTGGAATAAAAATTTCATTAAAATTAATGTTCGCCTTGATTCAATTGAAACTCTCATGCTCATTTAATGTGATTACAATCAGAATTACCCTCTCTCTAGTATTATAAATAGAATCAAATATTTAGTTATGACAAACGAAATTGTTACTTCTGAGCATGTTTTTAAATAAACAAATAAATGTTTTAATTGGCTTGTTCGTCATATATCTTATGACAATTCAGATGCTATATTTTTTGTAAATCTACCCATAAAGTGAAGAAGTATTATTTGCTTTGACATGAACTAAATATTTCTTTGCACAATTTTTTTTTTCATGATCTTGTATTAAAAAAAAACTTTTAACAATGGCAAAAATAAATTAAATTAGAAAGAGAACATTTATGTTAATAATTTTTTTAAAAAAAGTTGTCATGGAAAAAAGTCAAAATAATACGTTACCTTTATTACAAATTATAAGACCTATAGAAAGAAATTCAACGTTTAAAATATAAACATTTTAACAAAAATAAAGTTTAATTAATAATATTTTTTTCAATATAGTTTCTGTCATATTCTCTCACTTTGATATTTTTTTAAGTATTACCTTTGAACATTTTTTAAAAAATATATATATATTTTTAAAAAATAATTTTAGGTCCTTATACTTTGTTCAACTTTTGTTATAGGTTTTTATATTTTTTTTAGTATTTTATGTTCTTATAATACTGTTCATTTAATAATTATAGGAACTTAGAATATTGAAAAAAATATAGAGATTTATAACAAAACTCAAATAAAGAATAAGGACCCAAAGTTATGTTTCATCTTAAAAAAAAAATTATAAAATGTATTTGATAAGTTTTATATTATATATATATATATATAATTTTAGTTAAAAATATTTTATAAAAATCATAAAATGTATTTGATAAATTTTATTAATATATATAATTTTAGTTAAAAATATTTTATAATTTAAAATGGAGAAATATTAGGCTTACCAACAAAGTGAGAGGGAGGATGGAGGAAGTTATAAATTCTCCTTCCATGCAAGAACTTGATTCAATTTCAGTGTTCAAAATATTAAAAACTTATCACTTTTAGATCATTTAAATTTAATCTGAATGGTTCATATTCAGATCTTTTCAATTGGTGTTTCTTAAATAATTTTTTTTGGCAAAACTAACGTTATCTTTATTTTAAATTTTATATCTATTAAAATACTTTTTTTAAAAAAATCAAAGTAAAAACTGTAAATCTAATTTTGAACGGTCCAAAGGCCGCATGATAAACACTGAAACTGGTTGTTAATAACTAGGAGAGAGATAACTACTACATTTAGTTTTGAGGAGAACCATGACGAGGAAGCCACGTCAATGAACAGAGATGAAAATTTTATTGACGGCGAAGGAAAATTCGTAAACAGAAACTGAACAAAGAAAGGAAATCCCAAACATAAAAATAAAACGGACAACGCGACTTAGCTTCCGGCGAGCAAAATAATTTATTCTCACTAATCCCACTCTGTTTTTCCTAATTATCATAATCTAATCAGAGCTCAAAGTCATATCATTCGTAAAACTATAAATAAACTCAACGCAGCATCTGTCTCTCCCTCCCTGGTTCTTCCCTTCGATCCTCTTCTTCCCCGCGTCTTACGTCTACGTCTCCAGGTGACGCCCCTTCAGCTGGTAGAATTACAGACTCTCCCTGAGCTTTCACCACGCGCCGCATCCTGTCGTCGCTTACGCCAAACGATGCTGCAAGCTCAGGTCCCAACAAGGTGTGGAGAAGCGATGATCCTCCCGCAAGAAACTGAGGCCTGTTCTTCCTCGCCGATGTCGTGAACCCGACGAACTCGAATGGTCCAGATCTGGATGCGATTTGACAGAATGGGAAGTATCTCGGTACGACGAACACATCCCCTTCTCTGACGTGGGCACTCATCGCTGCAGTTCCGTTTGGAAACACCACATGAATCTTTCCGGTTCCGTACAAAATGATGCCGTACTCTGTTGCCCTTGGATTCACATGCGGTGCCATCATGGATCCCTGCCATATTAATGGAGAAGAATTGAAACATTGCCGGAAATTTTGGATTTGGAAAAAAGTAGTAGTCATTTTTTGTAGAGACACAAATTGTGTATACAGCGTAAGTCTCACAAATCGCTCCGAAATCCTAGTCCAAAGGGTCAAAATTGAGTTAGTTTGCTTACGGCAGTGAGATTGACGAGATAAACGCCGATGCCGGAGCGTCTGAGTGGGGAATAACTGGAGCCGTCCAAAGCAACGCTCCAACCGAATCTATTTCTGAAATCGGGTTTGCTGTCGTAGAGGTTGTAAGAGTCGGGAGATTTAGCGAAGTATCTCTTCTCTCTTTCCTTGTTCTCACTTCCAAAGACAAATTTCAAGAGTTTCCTCCATGACCAATCTGTTTGCTCTGCCTCCTCCTTCTTTTCTTCATCATCACCGGATTCTGCTTGCTCGTCCACCATTTTCTTGAGGTGTTCTAGTCTGTCGTGCTCTTTCAGTTGAAGGAACTTCGTCCACAGGCTTGGGGCGTGAGAGTCATCCACACAACACGATTGGCCCCTCGCGTTGCCCTTTGAGGATTTGCCTTAGCTCAAGGCCTGATGTCTGTATGATAAACAAAATCGTTAAGTGTACCGTGCCGACGATGGAAGTTTGCTATTTTTCTTCTCTGCTGCTGCAGAGTTAAACTTGCAGCTTACGTTTAAAGCGGCTCTTAGGACTTCAGGTCCGAACCCAGAAAGAACTGATGGTGGGCAGGCTCCTCCTCCTCCGATGTAGAAAGACTGCGTACAAAACTAGGAAAATCAGTCTTCAAAGGAAATGAAATAATAGCACTACAATGTCAGTTGATTTTGAAAAACGGATGTTTGTAACACAATGCATGTACCTGGAAACGCCCTATTCCCAAGCTCTCAGAGGGGTCAATGCTACAGATAATATGAAGTCTCTGGCCTCGCCCTGTGTTCACCAAGTAGAATACAGAACCAGCTGAGATTCTATACACATCCCCAGTTTTCAAACGCGCTCTCTGCCAGTTTATCTTTGTAGATGAATCCCAACTTTGCCTCCCCTGCAATTAACTGATGTCTCAAGACAAACAGAAAACTGACAACCAGGAACACCAGAGAGAACCAGAGATTGTAATACCTCTGCGAATAAAAGGATCAAGCTAGAGTCGAGGTACTGAGGAATGAACAAGGACTTTGGTTCCATGTTGATGAAGCCAATGTGCATAGGCTTGTCCACAATCCCACCGCCATAGCTTTCCGTAACTTTCATTTCGCCTGCATCAGTCTTGATCACTTGCTTCGAGCGTCGTAAAAAAGAACCAGTCACTTGACTCTGCAGGCAACATCTCCCTTCTCTCTCTTGCTTCTCGCTACTCCCAATCTTCATCTTCAGCGAAACTCGTACCCTTTGCCAATGCATGGCAAAGAACAAGAAGAAAGACCAAAAGGGTAGCTCTGTTTAACATAGTTTCTTCTCTTCTTTCTCTCTCTGTGCGCGGGAATTGAGCGATGGGGAAGTAATGGTGGATTGAGGGGTTTATAGAGAGAGGAGGAGGCAGAATGCGAGAAGATACGTGGCGCGCATGTAGAAGCGGGGGGTTTTTGCTGGCGATTCTTGGTGTAGACACAGGTGAAATGAAAGGCTTGAGCTGGACGTAGGCTGTCACGTGCATCAAAACATTTCCTTCAAAACACCCTTCTGGGCCATATTTTCCATTAAATATATATATATATATATATATATGAGTGCATTTGTCTGCTGATTAAGTACGTGTTTGAATTAAAAATTTCGTAATGAAGACTCAGAATCATCTGAAATTAGCAAATTAAAGTTTAGGCAAAAAAATTTGTGACTTTAACATAATTAATTTTATGCTTGTATATCTTTTTTAAAATTTCAATTGAATAAATTAAAATTTATTTAAATGATTTAATTTAAAAAAAATTAATATGTATATACAATAATAAACACAAACTTTCTTATAAATTTTTTTCTGACTAATTGATGTTTGTTAAAAAAATATCAAACTTTAAATTACAGCTTTTTAAAAAAATAGAATAAGAAATATAAAATAAATTGATAAACTTAAAAATCTCAATTTTTTCAAAATAGAATGAAATGATTTATAAAATATTCCATTAAAAAATAAAATAAATTAATAAATTAGAACGCACTTTGTAATATGTATAACATTTGAAGAATTAAAAATAGAGATTAAATTAAAAAAAATAGGAACAAAAAAAATGAGGGGTGGGAGATAAGACTTATGCCTGTTACAAATGCCCCTCCCTTTTATGATATATATATATATATATACTTTCTCTATTAAAAAAATGTGAGGCATTTTTAATCAAGTTTCACCTTTCAATTAAATAGTTACTTATTTTTAACTAACTACTATCTTTTATATTTACCCCTATTAAACCACCCTACAATAAATATAAAGTTATTCTTCAATAGAGGTACTTTTAAAAAAATAATTACACTTTAAAAGACTAAAAAGGTCTTACATTTTTTGAATATTCAACTTTTTAAAAATATCTTATATTTTAACGGAAGAAGTATATATTTGGGTCTTCCCCTCCCTTTTATTATTATTCTTTCACCTTCTTTGTTATATGCTGTTTGCCCCCTTTGTCTTAGATTTAAATTTAGTGACTATACTTAATATAAATATTGAATGTATGTATCATCTAAACTATTAAAATACAGATCAATAGTTTTAAATTCATACTTCATTTAAAATTAATGAATAAGTGACTTTATTTAAAAAACCGTGATATAAATTTCAATAGTTTAAATGATACAGATACTTAATATTTATAGTTACCAAATCTAAATCTCTCTCTCTCAAATCAGGCTAATGTTCTCTCAATGGGTGTTGAAAAGCTCCATTATTATCGCTTTAGTTGAAACAAGCATTTATCCTAGGGGCTCTTGTTAACCTATTTTTTTATCCAAATAAGATTTTTAATTTTGCAATGTACTTTAACATTTTAAATAAGGTTTAGGTCGTGCCATCCAACCCGCAGTTGGTATCTAATCCAAACATACCCTAAAATAATGTCTGGATAATAAATTTTAACTATTAAAATGCATTTTATTTTTATTGTTTTAATTTCTTTAGTGATTTTAATGTAATATCGAAAATATCTCTCAAATGAATAAGAGACAAATGAAATATTTTAATGTAAAATTGAAAATATCCCTCAAATGAAATAATAGACAAATGAACTACTTTTAATTGAACAAAATTTTAAATAAAAATTTAAAATTCAAATTCAAAAATTAAAAATAGAGAGATAAGACGACAACAAGGACAACGGATGTGGTGGTACGGTTCGTGAAAGGTTAAATTAACAGCAAGGTTCCTATTGGTTATGAAGTGTAAATTTTATAGCTTATATAG
>NW_026556965.1:0-29435 GCF_029017545.1 Prosopis cineraria
TTTTTATTTGGATTAGGCTGGTCCATCTTCGTATTTATGTTACTTCAGTGTCTCCTTCCTCACTCTGAAGGAAGAAAAAATTGCTCATAAGTATAATGATGCATACTGGGATCAAAACTTTCTCAATTTCTTAATACACGTAAAATAAAGGGTGATTAACTACTATCCATTAATAACAATCCTCCTGGCTGAGAACAGTGAGCGTATCCATAGATGATAGCAGTGTAGCATCAACGGCAAATTGTAGTCAAAAAAATTTAATGCAACATAATTTTTCTTTTGGCAATAAGTAGTCCTCATCATGAATGCCATCTTTGATAAACTTGTAGCAGTTAAAGCAGCAACGAAGCAGAGCAAACATTCCAGAATAAGTTAATGATTAATCCAATAATTAGACATTCAGAAGAATTTTGAAAAGCAAGACAAGTATGCTTAAGCTTCTATATTAGCCTCAGAAGGGAACAATGCAACACGAAACAGACAGCTGTCGTACATAAGGTTGAACCACTGACTCTACAGCCTGTACCAAAGTACCAATGATTTCCAGATTGCTTTTTTTCTTCTTTTTCTTTCATGTTCCTTTGAGTTCAGACTGGCGATTAGATTGGACATAAGATGCCGGTACATAGAGGCATACATCAAACTGAATCATAACGAAAAATAAATAGACTCTATACTTCGAAAAAATTGATAAAGCATCGAAATACATTGAAATGTGGAAGAATGAGAGGTAAAAAGAAATTAGGAAGCAGACGTAGCCCAAATGACAATCAACTCCGTGTTCCCATGAAGCCATTAAACAGCAAGTAATTTAAACACGAGCATACCAAATGAATTACGAAAAGGAGGACAATGAAAGGGGAAACCGAAGAAAGAAGAAGGTTATTGAAGTAGCTCCAGAAAAGGCATCACCAACATAAATAGACAAACTATTCAATCCATAATAAAGTAGCCTTCAGATATTCTAGCCACGAGACCTCTTTCAGCACTGTAAAGTTAGCAGCAATATGAACACTAGCAACAATAAATAAAGACCCATCCTTAAAAATCTAAAATTTCAGCAAAGCATGAAGCGCAAACTAGCACTTATGCCCCTCAAAAATCATGCAAGCAGTTTGATTTAAAAAAAAAATCCCAGAAATACCACTAAAGAACTAAAATCCAGTAAGTACTCGTACACCGAGGGTAAAGGGTTTAACATTTTTGTACGAAAAGTAGAAAACTTCTCTTCTTTTGCAACCAAACAACGTTTTCCTTCCAAAAAAAATTATATATTCCAAAAATAGAAAATAAATAAGGTCACATGAATCCCCAGTTTGAGTTTGATTGAATAAAAAAAGGGCATGCAAAGGCTCAATAAGCGAATCTTAGAGAGAGAGGTTACAAGAAAGCATACCGTATTGGGGTTATATGTTGAGAAATGGAGGATTAAATACAAACTTCAAATAATAAATCGTTTTGCGATTGAGAAATTTCATAGAGAGAAGAAGACAACGAATGAAGGTGATGATTGTGTTGGGCTCAATCGATGCGAGCAAGGAGGTGGTGGCGCCCGTATGACTAAGAAGAGCGCTCAGTTAGTGGTAGGCTATGCTGTGAGGGAAATCTATGACGGCGCAATGAGATCATGCCACGTTTGACCAAGATATGGGCCCCAGCAGAACGTTTGGACTATATGTGAGCACGTGGCCTTAGATTATTTCGGCAGCACGATCTGTTACAAGCAACCTCCGTGGAGTGAACAAATTTTCAAATTGCTCCTTTGCGGGGATAACATTTTCTCAAGTTCTTTTGTGCGAATCTGAAAAATGTTTGAGGTCAAGTTATTTTTAAAAGTAAAAAAGCAAATTATTACTCAAAATTTAAATTTAATAATATCACAAATTATAAATTTATTTATTATATAAATTATTTTTCTTCAACCTTTAAAAATGATAGACTCTAATTCTTACAATTAATAAAAATTAATTTAAATTATTAATTAATCAAAAAATAATATAAAAAGCTTTAAAAATTATCTAAAAGACAAAAAAATGACATAAAAGGACCAAATTTATGTAATTTGTGGATCTTTTATTGCAATTTTTTGGTCATTTTAATGTAATTTTTGTTATTTTTATCATTTTCTGCTCCACTAAAAGTCAAAATTATTTTTGCTAACTACAAGAGCTAAATTGCAGTGTATTCAAGAAATGGGAGACAATTTGCATAACAAACAATATTAGAATCTGTAATATTATTTGACATAAAGTTTAAAGTAATTTACTTATTTATTCTATTTTAATTAATATTCTTGAAATATTATATTTTATCAGTCATAATTTTTTTTATAATTAATGCTTATTCGTAACAATTTTTATTTTTTGATAAAAGTTTCCATCAATGAAAACAATTTGCAAATTAAGTCAGTTGGCTCGAACATAATAATTCAATAATAAAAATATCCCTTTGAGTAAAAATTCACTCTGCATGCACTGACAATGGTTAGGGTGTATCTGCTCCATTCTTCTGTGTGTCGAGATTCATTTCCTAGGTTTAGCTTCTGCTACATTAAAAAAAAAAAAAAAGATTCAAAAAGAAAAGGTAGAATCTTGCTCTAAAGCTTGTCCACTTCAACTCCTCGTGTTCATCTGAGTGTCGAACCATCGAATACACTCGTGAGTTTTTATAATTATATTGATGAAGATGAAGATCAATTCCTTTTTTTTTTCTTTTTTTTTTTGGTCGAGGAGTTCCAAACTTTCTGCTTATTAGAAAACTGATAGTAACGTATGTATCTATATATGTGTAGTGCATATGTATTCCAATCTTGGCATATTTTTTTGATGGTATAATTAGACACCAAATTGTACATCACATGGGACACAATTAATCCTACATTGCTAGAGTTAAATATTTTATCATTTATGAATTTATTTTATCTTTTTAAAATAGAATATTTTGTAATTTTAAATTTATAACTTCTCATAATTAAAATATTTTATAATTTATCATTTCATTATACCTTTTAAAATATAATTCAGATTTTTATTCATAAGCTATTTTATATTTTAAATCTACTTTTTTAAAATTGTAATTTTGTGTAATGAGTGCAATGAATCAGAACATGGCTCTTGGAATAATAATATGCAAACTACAAACTGTGGAATGTGAAAATGTCACACCGCATCCAGACACTGGAAGTTCACAAACTAGCACCAAAATCCAAGAGATAATCTATAAATATACATATATATGATATAAAAATATACATTTCTAATTTACTATTTTTCAAGTATTGTGAATATTATATTCCTTTTTAATTTCATGCAATATTCAATCCAAAGTAATATATAATAAAGCATGAACACTCCAATAATATCATTAATATAAACCTTGAACATTATAAAACAAGGGGTAAATGAGTAAACTGACACTTACATTTAAAATTTAAAAGCGTTTATATGATAAACTCATCTTTGTGTCATATTGTCATTCAATTTTAAAAATAGTATAATTTAACCTATTAATTTTAAATGTTAGTTGATCATAAAATAATGGAAAAGGACATCAAAAATATAAAAACTTGACCAAAATTTTTCTCAATCATTTTCTATAAGTTTTGAAGCTTTTATTGTAATTTTTGAGTCTTTTTTTTGTAATTCTTACTTCCTCTTTTTTTTCTATTCAACTAACGATCAAAGTTAATTTTTTATTAACGGTAGGGATCAAATTGCACTATCTTCAAAAATTAAAAGAAATATTGCACAAAATATAAGTTTTGGATTCTAAACATTTCTGAACTTATAGTTTACAAATTAATTTGCTCATTTACCCTAAAACAAATTATATTGCTAGAGTCATTTATTATTCATAACTTATCCATTATTTTCTTCTAGCTAAGATATAAATAATTATGGAATTGTTTGAGATTTTTTTTATTTTATTGTTCTTAAAACTAGCGTTTTGTAAAATATGTTCTAAAAATAAAATAATAATAAAAATTAGTATTTTTTTTATCCTCATTTGTTCTCCAGAACAATAATCTCATGACGTCTGAAAGTTGTTTTCATTTTTTTATTCTCCAAAACAATATTTTTTGTGCCTCTGAAACATTTTTTAAAAATACATTATTAAATAGTTTTTTTTATTCTTTTGTTTTGAAGAATAAAAAATTATTCGCACAACAGGTTGTCAAATAGGCCCTGCAACTCTTATAGTCTCTATGCATTCTTGATTTATTTATTTTTTTTCTAGACTATAAGTTCTAGCTCACACGCAGTTAATCTAGTATGAAAAAATATTTTGATTATTGATTAATATTTTCATAAAAATTAATTAATAGTTTCTAATGATTCTTGAAAAAATATAATCTTTAGTTCTTCAGCATAATAACATTTATTTTCACTAAATTATAGAGCACTCTTCTATATTTTGACCCATAAATAAATAATCTTGTCATAAGTTTCCTAAACTTTTAATTTTATGCATATAATTAGCCAGAAAAAAGTTTTGTGCATATAACTCCGATATTATTGGCCGTTTTGTTGTTAAGCACAGTATGTACTTGGCCAAATATCCCCCCCCCCCTTTTGGAATGTAACCTCTCAAACTTCGATTTACGTGTAGATATCTGGATATCCTCACTAAATTTTAGTCAAGTAAAAATATACTCATCATATCATATTATTTTAGTAATCGGATTTTTTTTTACAAAAAAACTTATTTGCATAAATATAAAAGTTTATAGGTTAATTGTAAAATTTTAAAAGTAAAAAAAAATCTATAACCTAATATTCAGGATTTTTCCAAAACATCCTTTGATGTTTAACATGATAACATTTAGACACCAGACAACTACTACACTCAAATAAAATGGAGGTTAGGCGTACAGAGAAATACTTAAATAAACTCAGTATATCATATAGTTTATGATCTGTTCAATTAAAATATTTTAAGTAATTTAAACAAAGTCTTATGTGATATTTTTTAAATTGATTTTCTTACAACAGAATACTCTCTCTATTCAAAATGTAAGACATTTTTTGAGAAATTAAATGTTCAAAATATAAGTCATTCTTAGTTTTTTAAAATGTAATCATAATTTTTTTTTCAAAAGTGCTCTTATTGATGAATGACTTTATATTTATTGTAGGGTATTTAATAAGGATAAATATAAAAATATAAAATTCGTTTGAAAGCAGGTAATTAGTTTCTTGAGGGTAAGATTCGATTAAAAATATTTTATATTTTTTAATAAAGGGAATATATATTTAATTTCTTATCTCTTCTTTCTCTGCTATTATTAATATTAGAATCAATTATATTTAACGTCATTTAAATACTATGTTTTTATTAAATAAATTACAAATGATGTGATATATCTAATCTATCTAAATATTTCTTTAGGTATACATTATCCCTTAATTAAAATGTAGCAACCACGTTGGTTAATATAAAAGAAAACACTCTTTTTCCCTTACAATAAAAACCATTAAATGACATTCATTTTTCAATTATTTTATTTTATTAATGGCTAAAAGAGACATTTTCATTCTACTTTCACCATTGACAGCAACATAGCCTACCTTATCATTCATGCTTATGTTTTGTTTGGATATAATTTTTCCCTTTAAAATGTACTTTCAACATATATGTTGTTTGAGCGTTTAGTATACTGATCTGAAAGTATGTTTGACATGCAATTATTTGGCAAATGCAGCTTCAAATAGCTTTTAACTTTTAAATTGTGGATTTAAGCTAATTTCATTTGATTTTCATATTATACAACTTTCAGTTGCCCCAAAAAAAAAAAATTGAAAAAATATATTCAGACACAAATGAACTCGTAACAAACAGGCTTTCAAAAAATTAATTTTTGACAAAAAAAATTTTTAACAAATGAACCTTTACCGACTGAAAACAAAAATACGCTTCATTTATAAAACACATATGAAGTAATGCAGAGTTGCTCCAAAGAAGCACATTGAATTGATAACATGAAACAAATACAAAGGGAAAAATTGTCATACAATACTCAGAAACTCTGAAATGGAATTTGACAGCATTAACATTAAAATCAAATGTCAACAATTTACAAGATCAAGGAAAACTACAAGACAAGAAAACTTGATCAACGAAAGTTAGCCAAGCTTATTTCAAGATTTACAATCCTTTTAAGAACTCACCAGCCACCGATGGTCATATTACCTGTTGCAGCAATTGAGGACCACTTTGATCAGAGAGAGGGAACTTTCACTTCAGCCATAGCTTACAAAAATAGGTATCTCAGTTCTGTTTGAATTTTGACCCTATTTCTGAAATCCTTCAGGTCAAAGGTCTCTGATTCTCTGGGAGGTGTTCAGCATACAAGTTATGTACCATTTTGACATAGTCATCAATCTTGTCAACTGTCCAATTTTCAGTACTTATCGGAGGAAGGTACTTGACAGCCAGAGGCGCAGGACGAACATGTAAGCTGCCTTTTCTCCATGCTCGATGAGTGCCTGTCAGGACCATCGGTACAATAGGAAGGCGTGATTGTATCGCCAAATGAACAAAACCCTGCATAATGAAAGTTAAGATGTAATGGGATAAAGCATAGGAAAAAAAAAATGGTAGAACCAAGTGATTCATGATTGAAAACAATTTGATGGCCACAAGGTCATTATCATCTGGGGAGAACTTTTGGGAGTAATATCCCGTGACTCATTCATGGATTAGATTGGTTCCAAGAGACCCAGAAATAGAAAATATTGTCAAATTGATATTTTCAGATCACATGGGTAAATATCAATCGTCCTACAAAGATCTATCTTACTATCTTTGTCTAACGTGATCATGATCCAGAATACCTTTTGGTGGATGATGATAGATTCATAGACGAAAATCATTATCTGCAGTTAGCTCATGGATGAGAATTAATGAATTATATCTAAAGACAGAATGTTTTTTGAAGATTGATAGGCAAAGCAAACAAGGTTTAAGTCATCAATCAAATGCTTCCAGCTAGATTAAACCAAGTTTGTAGTCTACTTAATTTATCATCACCCTGATCCTGCAATAAAGAGAGTAATGCATCAACATGGTAGGAAAATCACTTTTTTGAAAGGAAGTAGCCGCCCATTTTTGGACCTTGTGCCCTCTGGAAAAATTATCAGAGACAGCTTTTTTTTCACCACAGCACGAGCTGCCTGAGAATAACAAGGACATGTCTTAGAACCTTACTCATGTCGATAGCACATGATAATAGCAGGAAAATGTTATGTATACCTCTTTCAGGGACTCAATAGCTACAATTGGGTTTGATCGGTCTATACGAAGATGATTCGCCAAAACATAAAGTTGACCAAATAAAGGATACCATATGATCTGCACAGAACCCACTTTCAACATGTTTCTGAAGTAGTTATGTCTTTGAACTCATTTATATTAGCAAACCAGGTTATCATACATGATTCTTGTTCTTTCTTAATGCTGCATAGATGTATCAAACAAGCAAGGCATTTCACAGACCAAAGATGCAAATAAAAAGAACAAGACCTAGAAAAAATTCTTTAGATGCTTATTACTAATATTATCATCATGTTCTCCACTAAAATTATAATATATAGGCATTTTTACAACTCTACATCACATTATTGACTCCTTAAAAAAGATTCTTCCATACGGTAGAGTTCTATTAGAGAACATCACAGTTTCAAATGAAGAGTTGGACGTCAACTGTGGATTGTCAAAGGAACTTAATCCCAAAGAGAAACTATGTGCAGGTAAGGGGTATTTCTTGAGTCCTTCTTCTAAAGTTACTTTGCAAAGTACTGCTAAATAAAGCATTACTTAGAATTTTCATTACGCATTCAAAGCGGGGAAAGAAAAAAATTTTGAAGAATTACAACATACCTCCTTCTTCGCAATTCCTACGGTACCAGTTGGGGTTAGCCACATTATAAGAAATATGTCTATTGGAGAAGCATGATTACTGATGTAAATGGCCCTTTTGTTAGAATACTCAGAACCTTCAATCTTTATAGGATTGCCAAGAATCCACATCTGCCATCAATGCAAATATCAATTATAAGTTCATAATTCGCACAGCAGCCATAAAAGTTGGGATATAAATGAATAAGCATAACAAAACTGAAAACTGAAAGTCAGACTTTTCAGACATGCCCTGTTTCATCTGGTGATAATGTTCAGAAAGCTATTATTGATCATAACACACACAAAGCAAAGCATAGATTCTTGATAAGAAATTTGTTCAACAAACTAATAAACTAAAATCCAATATACACTCAAAATGTTGGCCTCTATAAACTAACATTAGGCTTTCATTTTTCTAAAATAGCACAACTGAAAACTACCGATGTATTACTGATATATAAAAGTGATATAACAATACAACCTACAATAAACCACTGATGGAATCCGCAGACCAATCAGAACTAGAGCCATTTAGCATGCATTTTGGTGGTACTAACGTGCATACTGGATCAATCATGATGCAACATAAACTTTGTCATTAGTCTCACATAAGTGAATGCCAAAATCTAAAAATCTAACCTTATTATTTTATTTCTTGAGTAACCTCCATGACTAAAGAGTTAGTTTGTTACTTATTTAGAATAAGGCTATCGTTACTAAACATATTGAGTTTAACGCCTTCTTGGAATAACGATAATATTTCAAATATGTGTCACTATCCATATGATCAGTTGGAGAAGAAAACCAGAGGATCATCAACTAGCTAATAAGTTGAATAATGATGACAGCATAGTTTGTGTCTTTGCAAAACAATGTTGGTTAATGTAAGTCTATAAAGATACGTAACTTTCATGCTTCATAATAAAACCTGATAGTGAATACTACCAAAGCCATGTGCCTAAATTTTCTTTAAATAATAACCAATAAAGGAACAGAAACCAGACAAAAACATTTGTGACAGTTTTCTTCCAAACTAAGCATATCAAGTAGCTTACCAGCATTCTACCAGTCACATGCCCATAAATGTTTCCTTGCCTAATCCTCTCGTAAGGCCATGGAATAAGAACAAGCATGATCAATGCCCATATGAATGTTGTAACCATCATAGACACAAAACATATGACAATTCTGATCCATGATATGATATTCAACAACCACCCTTCATCATCGTAATTCGAAAGTACGTCAGTCTTCAGCCTTCTTTCTTCTGATTCGTCTTTCACTGAAATCTTAGGAGACTCTTCCAACCTTTGACCAGAGATTGTGTTCAGATAGCTCTCCAATCTTCTATGCCTCAAAAAGTCACTGCTTCCAGCATTCTCCATGAACTTGAGCTGTCAAAATCTATGAAGAAATCCAATCTGAACAGAACAAAAGCAGAACAAATCATATATATTTATATATATATATATATATATATATACTTGAAAGAGAACATTCCCTTTGGTTGCTGAGAAATTTGACGGATAATAACGCAGGAAAATTGAAAGTATCAGTTTAGGAAGACAAACCACGTACGTTTTTCCATTACATACTATCGATGCATTAAAATAGGCAAGTTTGACCAGAAACTTCTAGTCCTTCTTGTCACTTCATCAGTTTTCGGAAAATGAATGAACTCAAATTCCTATCACAACGAAACTGAAGAAAAGAAAACAAAGCAAGATAGAGTACTTGGAATCGAATTCAATTCAACACCGTTTCATATTCCGAGAAAATGAACTAATAAAACCGCGAGCCATAAATTACCCAGAAAACGAGGATGACCAAACGTCAAAAAGCTTCAAACTTTGAAACAACATCAACGAGATGTTATTTTCTATCTTGTGCAGTTTTCTCAGCAACCAAACAAACATAGTAAGCATTCCTACCAGTTATACTTTTGCTTTCCCGCTATACCAATACTGGAGGGGAGAAAATCCTACAAGGCAATCCGAGATAAAGTGAAAGCAAAAGCGTAGAAGTCAATCTATAAATCCAGAAGAAGAAGCAGAGTCAAGACAAAGGAATGAAATATGTGGTCACAAAAAGAGTAAAATAGGAGAGCCCCTCTTCTCCGTAGCCTCTTCTCTGTTTCTGTAGGGAGTGGTCTCAAAGTCGCACAGTTATAAAATGTTTGGATATGCGTGTTGATTCTGTTCCTTGGTTCATTTTCTGGGGACAAAATTTGGTTTTTTTTATTATTCTTGTCAAGAGGTCCTGTATCAACAAAATTAAGGGGCTATCCATTTACGATCATGGCTATCAAAAGAAATTCTACCTTAATTGTTCATATTGTTTTTGGTCAAAATATAATAAATATTTTTAATTTTAATATTTTATTTTAATTAGAAACTAAACATTGTGCTGCATAGAGTATGCGTTGCAAGGTAAAGAACTAGTATGATACGATGATAATTTAGATTTTATTATCCTATTTAAATTTATTTTTTAAGTAATTCATAGTCAGATCATTCATTTATTCATAGCCCAAAAACGTTATTCACAAGTCCAATCATATAATTTGACATCCTATCATTTGTGTATTTTATGCCTTGCTATAATATATGTATTCAGTACATAGAAAAAATATGCGAAATTATAGGCATCAAATTTCATTTGCATTTGATTGATTTTTTTTTTTTTGGGTTAACCTTGAAGCCTTTGATTGAATTTGATCCTTTAAAAAGCATTTATTCACCTACAAGTTGTCAATCTTTGAAACTTAAATTTTTTTTTATTTGAAATCTTGAAATCTCGGTTACAATTATTTTTAATCAACTAAATTTTTTTATTCATTTGTTTAGCATTTCCAACTTCTGTACATTGCTTTTCTAACTTTAGACAATTTTTAAGAATGAAGAGTATGAAAAATGGGGGGGGGGGGATGCGTGATAAAAAGTCGTTCTTATTAAACTTCTTAAATTGGTAATTTAATTTCAGAACTTATAATTTATGTGTAAATAAGAGCATTTTGTTTCAGATAAAAAAAAAGGAGTATTTTGTTCAAGTAGCCGTTTTTAGATGTTATAGAGAAAACACTTGGTTCAACTAATTAAAAGAATTAAATTAATTTATTCTAAAAATATGAAATTTAAGTCTTGAAAAATGCATTCATATTAAATAAATATATCAAATAATCACCAAGAAACTTATGAGATTGCCATTATTAGTAATAGTCCCATACAGCAAGAGTCTGGATTAGTTTGGACAGATAATGATAGTATCTCATGTTTCAAAGGATACTGAGTGATTAGAATAAAAAATAAATACCTTTTTTTGGTGATTAGGAAAGTTCGGGAAAGACGTGTGTGCAGTGTATTCTGTATGGTTGAACAGCCAAGAGCACTTTTGGAGTATGTCAAACAATGCTTTGTCCAAAATTGATACGTTGATGCTGTGTCCCTTTCCCTTGTTTCGTTGTATAAGAAAAAAAAAACATATTTTTTGTATTTGTTTTCCTTAAATAATTATTTCTCATGAATTAAGATTGTATCTTTAAGTCGTAATCACTTTCTGCTTTGATAAAAACTGTACCTCAAATTACCCTAAACTAAGACCTGACAACATATTTTGCAGAGCTGAGGAAAGTTATATCAGGGAAAATTACATTAAAGGTTTAAAAGAGGTTTAATTAAATTTAAATGAGGATTAAGATATTTGAATATCCAAAATAAGGACCAAATACCTTTTAACGAGCTGGTCTAAAAATTTGTTACTTTTATTCTATTGTTTGCAACTATTAAAACAAAATTTGTAAGTCAAATTTATTAATTTGTAAAAAAAAATTGCTAAAAAATATCATTATTTACAATGATTTAATATTCTCTTATTTGCAAGTCTCAAAACATGAATTTGCAAGTAACACTTGTTAATTTGAAAAGAAAAATAATGTTCAAGTGATGATACAAGCGACAAATTTTTTCTTTATAGATTAACAAAATTTTTTATAAAATTTTATTTGAGAGCTATAGATCATGAAACAAGGGTGACAAATTTTTAGACCAATTCACTAGAGAACCTTTGATCCTTATTTCATATTTTCAAATCTTTTATTCCCTCTGTTTAAAAATATAAAATATTTTTTAAAAAGTTAAATATTTAAAAATATAAAATATTTTTAGTCTATCGAAATGTAATCATTGTTTTTTTTTTTAAATATTCATATTAATAATGACTTTATATTTATTATAGAGTGTTTAATTATATAATCAAATTAAGGGTAAAATTCAATTAGAAATGCCTTAAATTTTTTTAATGGAGGGAGTAATCCTTATTTAAGTTTTATTTAATTTTTTGATCACTTACTTTCATTCCCCCATTATATTTTTCATGATTTACAAATAATTTGTTTTTTAAATAATTTGTTTTTAATATATTGATATAAATATATACTCTCTTTGTTTAAAAATGTAAGACATTTTTTGAGAGATTGAATGTTAAAAAATGTAAGGTGTTTTTAACATTTTAAAGTGTAATCATTATTTTTTTCAAAAGTTATTGAATAAATTATTCAATATTTATTTTAGGATGAAATACCTTATTAAATATGGGTAAACATGAGAAAATATGATTAGTTTAAATACAAGTAACAATTTTATTATAGATGATATTCGATTAAAAATATCTTACATATTTAAATGAAGGGAGTAAAATTTTAAACTCATTTGAAAAAATGGTTGTAGGAAATCATCTAACTTAGAGAAGCAAGTGATAATTTGTTTTCAAGTTATTTACTTAATACTAAATTACCTGTAAAAAATTCGGTATTTTTGAAAATTGATGTCAATGCCATTGTCATGGAGTTTAAAATTTTCTAATATAAAATTCTTGCATATTTTCCTGAATTCAACTGCAATAGTTAAAAATAATAATAACATGCAGCATTTGCATCACTAAATATTTTTACTGTAGCAAATTAAAACACGAATTTATCAAAAAAAATGTCAACATAAAATAAAATAACTAAAATTTATAGTATTATGAAAATAATATATAAATATGCTATTGATATCGTGAATTTAATATTATTAGGAATATTCTCAAAATTTATTTAGAATGACTTGTTTGCCCAAAATAATAAAACAACGCGTAATCCACCCACTCAACTTTTTTTTCCCATAAAAACAAAAACTTGAAAAACAGTACATGTGTTTGCTCCAACAAAAAAAAAAAAAACAGCACATGTGTGGGTTCATACTAGAGCCGGTAATTCAGGCCAAGCCCGATCAGATTCGGGCTTGGCCCGAATACCCAAATAAAAAAAATTATATTTTAAAAAAATATATATAATATAATAAATATTAATTAATTCTTTAAGTTTTAAATCATTTTATACTAAAATACCATATATTTGAGTCTTAGACATCATTTAAGTATTAAAAAAATATATTTTATATTTTTTATAAAATAAAATAATTAATTTCAAAGTAAAAAATAATTAAAAATAATTTTAAAAATTAAATTCGGGTATTCGGGCCGTCCGAAGTCTGAAAAAATTCAGGCCGGACTTGATTATTCGGGCTTTTTGAAGAGTCGGGCCTATTCAGACCGAGCTCAAATAAGTCTGACCCATCCGAATTTTCGACTCTAGTTCATACCGTCAGAGTGCAAATCATTAATTAATGTAAATAGATTAATTAAAGAAATGATAAATTGATTAAATAAATAATTCGACGGAAGACTTTTCACTTTTGTCTGTAATCGCCTTATCGAAGTAATGTGTCGGTACGTAGATGTTGCTTTTTGAGTCAGTGAACGGTTAACACGAGCCTCAAATTTGCTTATTTTATTTTTTTACAAAAAAGAATAATACTTACTTTAATCATACTCTAGTTTTTATATATTTTATTTAGAAAAATTAACATATCTTTTTCTGATAAACAGCTGACAGCACGGCACGGCTCTCACATAAAACCAAACATAAGAAACAAACCCACAATAGCAAACTAATTCTGGGTGTTGAAAGCGTAATTCCAGCATTAGGGCAGGCATGATTATAACAAACATGAATTCTACTCCTCATATAAGATATTTTTTTAAGAAATTTAATGTTAAAAGATGTAAAATATTTTTAATTTTTTAAAGTATAATTGTTGCATTTTTTTAAAAAAATATTTCTATTAAGTAAATTACTTTATATTTATTTTATGATAAAATACTCTATTAAATAGGGATAAATATGAAAAGATAAAATTATTTTAAAATAAATAATTATTTTATTGAAGATGAAATCTTGTTAAAAATACTTTATATTTTTTTTTTAATGAAGGGAGTGGTTGTTAAACAAAAGCTATATTTACACGTGAATTTATATTTTAAAAAATATTATTCCCTCTATTTTAAATTATAAGATACTTTTAGATAAAATTTTATATATCAATAAATCTATTAAATATACTTGACAAACTTATCTTTGTAAAACAAAAATATAAATTTTTAAAAATATCTATTAGTTAATATATTAAAAAGAGAAGGAACACAAATTAATTATAAAAAATAATAATATTAAAATTAGTGTATTTAATAAAACTTTAATTTATTCATAGTGTTTTATATTTTAAGATTAAAAATTCTTTTAAAAATACTTTATAATTTAATATGGAGGGAGTGGAAACTAACTCTCCCTGATTTGTTTTGGTAGGGGCTTGATTATGATTCTCCTTAATTATAAAGTCCGTGATGAAAAGATAATAATTTAGTGATTTATACGCAGTGAAAATGCATTAACATAAAGAATTCCTCAATATAAAAGTAAAAATCACAAGTTGTTCAAATCAATAGAAAATAATTTTACTATAATCAAAATAAGATGAAAAAATAATAATTGTAATTTATACGCAGCGAAAATGCATTAACATGAAGAATTCCTCAATATAAAAGTAAAAATCACAAGTTGTTCAAATCAATAAAAAATAGTTTACTATGATTAAAATAGGATAAGAGAGTTTTAATCATATGCATAAATAAACAAGGGCAAACAATTACCAAAAGCGTCAAAGCAATAAGCTTACAAAAAACAATAAAAAAGATAGAAAACATTAAAACCAGATGCTGTACTGTGAACGGAACAATTATTACATCACGTTATAAATCAATGATTTAACAGCTGAAAATGATGCATTGAATGATCTAAACATTCTTACTAAATTTTAACTCCATCCAACGGTTAATATAAATACTCACAAATTATTTATCAATAGCATCCTTTTATCTACAACCGGATTTGATGAACTTATAATTTCATAGTTATGAGTCAATTCCATTAATCTTTGCTAATTTCACAATTTTTTTTAAAACAGAAAATAGGGACCACGTGGAACTGCAGTTGCAGGCGAAGATGTTATGCGGTGAGGCAGCCCATCCTTACATCAAATTGAACACCACGTGTTTTATATGGCACGCCTTTTTAGAGGGCACAGATTGGATATGAATCCTGTCTGAAACCATCCTCTAGCGTCCCTTAGCCCCAGAAATTATGGCCATCCATCGTCCTGTATCATATCATTTCATATTAAAATAATTTAATTTTAAAAAATAATTCTTTTACAATTCATTTCACCACGTCATGCAAAGTTTTTTAAATAATTTTTTATTAAATCCATCAGATTAAACTTTGAATAAATCAAATTACAAGTCCCTGCAAATAATTTAAATAATTCTACAGATTTGCTGGGACTTACTCCTATAGATTAACTTATTTAAATTCTAACTTAACTTGTTTTAATAAAATCTGCTCTTTTTTTTTTAATCTGCCAAGTAATTTTTCAGAATAAGTTTTTTTAAAAAAATAATTTTGAATCATTAGTATAAAAAACATATTTAAAGTGGTAAAATAAATTGTGATAGAATTATTTTAATGTGAGATGATGTGACAAGATATAAGACATTAAATATGGATTGAATAGCCGGGATTTTAGGTAGCTAAACGGATCCGGATCTGGATATAGTTAGTTATGCACTCCCTCCGGTCTCATTTATAAGTTCAATTTTAGAAGGTGTATTTGATTCCATTTATAAGTTATTGTGCGTCTTTTTAGGTAATATTTAAAAAATCTTTTCAAAATTACCCTTCATGAGAGAGGAAAAAATAACAGGACATTACTTTTTAGATTTATTATATAGAGACATATTTGGAATTTTACTTACTTTTATTCCTTGTACTTTTATTGTATTGGTATTGATGAAGTTGGTAGAAATGATTTATAAATAGGACCGGAGGGAGTATGCTTTTATTTTTTGAATATAAACAGGATATCTTTATTCAAGAGAATGGGAACGAGAAAAAACAGACACAAGTCAAGCTTACACCACAAAAACAACAGCAAAAGCAAAAACAAGCCAAAAAAAAAAAAAAACTCCCAAGAGACAACAAACTAAGCTAATTAAAAAGTGGTATGCCAAACAAATTAGAGTCATTAGACAAATTAAAGGCCAGCTTAATAAGATAGTCGGCCATTCTATGTTCCTCCATGTACACAAACATGTATGATACACAAAGGTTTGCTGTGGAAGATTGGAAATGGACAGAGGCTAATTTGAGGAGAGGTTGGTGGGTTCATGGCTATCCTCTTTTATCCGTTTATAACTATTCTCATTACTTTAAATTATAAGATTAATTTGATAAAAATATGATGATATTTTTAATATTATTGTTTAAGTACAGAGGAAATTAAATAATTGTGGTATAATGATTAAGTGCATATCTTTAAATGAAATGTATTTTTAAAAGTTTTTATATATTTTGTATTAAAAAAAATATGTTTGTAGAATGTTATGATCAAGCTTTATTGATATACATAATCTATTTTAAGTTGTTTTATAATTTAAAATGAAAGTAGTATTTTACGAAAAAAATTTGTATAAAATTGATACATCATTTTATTCATGCTCTATTTAATAAGCCCATATCATGTTAAATAATTGTAAATATAAATTAATTTTATTATTAATGATGATAGAAACAGAGAGAAAATATAAAAAAAAGTAAGTACATGTTTAGTGCACCGAAAAATATTTTATAGAAAGGATATGGAGAATATCTTAAAAAGAAAAAAGATAAGTATATTTACTATTTTTTTTAGAAAATGCTTTTATATCTATCAAATATTTTGTAAAAAAAAAACATTCTATTTAAAAAATAAAATTATTTAAAATAATGGTATATAAAATTTTATTTTATTAAAACAGTGCAATATAACGTGTTTGTTGAATAAAGCATTGATGACATGATGCGCAGAATTCATTAATTTTTTTTTATTATTCACATCTCTCTATCAATACATGATTTTGTTTCAATATATTTTTATTAACTCACTTCACTGCATCTTATTTCTTTCCAACGAACAAACATGTACTAAATTGATAATGGTTGAGTTCTAATTTTTTCGTTGAAAGATAAGTTGTAAACATCTAATTAATATTTGCAAGTCATCATTCAATTTAAAAACCTAACTAGCACTAAATTTATTTAAAGATGACTATCGTGTTTCTACTGAAGAAACATTTGTTTGATGCGAGGGAAATGGAGAAAAGTAGATGGAATATCTAAATAAATTTGATCAATTATGATAAAATAATATAATTTAAATAAAAATATATTAATTTTCAATAAATTCATTCATATTTGAGTGTTAATATCTCATATAACATATAACACTAATAAAACATAACAATATTTTTGTGTTTTTTAAATAAAATTAATTAAATGATAAAATAAGTTTTAATGAGTTAAAATAATAAAAATAAAAAATTTATTTTAAAATAAAAGATAATAAATAAAAGTGATATATTTTAAAAATGATTTAAATAAATAATTCAAACTAAAAAAGTAATATAATATAATATAAATTTATGCTTTTTTCTGCTTTTGCCATCCCCTCATCTGACATCTCCATGTTTATAAATAAGACTTTTTTCATGCCTATGACTCCTACTGACCTATAGTTATCATGTCAAAAATAAATAAACATCTCGTGAGCAAATTAATTACACGAAGAAACAAGCCACTATCCAATGGGTTTTGTGCATGATCAAATTTTGAGCTTTTTATCCTCTTTTTCCCTAACTGCACATTGGCGTTTTTTTTGAACCTTTTCCTTCCTATTCACCTTCTTTTCTCTTCTTGCTTTGTCGTCTTCTTCCATAATCTTTCAGCCTCTTTTTTTTTTTCCCCATCTTAATATTGCTGGGAAAGCAGACAGGCAATATTAATAGACATGGTGAGAGACGAGCGACTGCAGCGGGGACGAATACAGGGGGGAACACCCCCCCCCCAACAATTTGATTGGTCTTTGAAAAAATTTTAAATTTTTTTTATTTTACTTGTAAAAAAAAAAGTAAAAATTAATATTAGCCCCCATATTTTAAGCATTTTTCATTTTTGCCCCCCATATGTTCTTTTCTGGATGCCTGCAGCCCTGGACTGCAGCTGTCACAAGTGAGCCGTTGCTCGAGGATGACAGACGACAGCTGAGAGGACGGAGGAGAGAAATGAGGCTTTTAGTTTAGGGTTTTAGGCTTCTCCACTCTGGTGCTGCATTTTAGACTTTCGGTTTTTTTTTTTTTTTTCAATTCAACATGCCAAAGTCGGAGGGTTGGGTGGACTGATTCAGGTCAATCCTGAATTGCCCAAGTTAACTTGAGTTACCTAGAGCCACATCAAAGAGAAAAACTGAATCAAACACATGGTTGGGTTGTCAGTTCACCAATCCGACTAGCCAGTCTGATTTGGTTTTAAAAACAATGATTCATCAACCCCACTTATTCATAATTTTTGAAATCAAATGTATTAAAATTTTCATTTCCCCAATTTCCCTCAAATCAAACTAGATGTAAATGCCTACATTTCCCTTGAGGCCTGAAAAAATGCCTACATTTCCTTCATGGTTTCCAAACATATTTCTTTTATGTCCCGTCTGGTTGTTATAGAGAAATAAAATAAAATTAATTAAAAAAATATAATTAAAAATGAGATAATCAAAAGAGATAGTGAACCACAGTCATAAAGAGGAGAGATAATTTAGTTTATGAAGTTAAAAATTATGATTTATAAAATTTTTAAAGGATTTAATAATTCTTACATTTATAATATATATTAATAAATTTTATTATATTTTTTATGAGAGCAAAAATGATTTAATTTTATTCATTTCTAATAATGAAATGAGACCTTATTTTATTATTATTGTTATTTTTTTGGGTTGGCTAAAATTTCAAAACATGTTTGAGCCTTTCACTGTCATTCCATTACCTTTTGTCCTTTTCAATGCCCCGCGCAGTTTCTTTTCACTCCACCGCGTTCTTGTTAGGACCACTAATATTTCTTTCCACGCTCATCTTCTTTATCTGCCACGTGCTCTTGGTTACTCATGGTCATGCCATCCCCATGCAATGCATGTCCCGCATTTGTGCTCATCATACACAATATTGTACTCCTATGGTTTTTTTTTGGTAAACGTTTTTAATGAAACATTTATCTAATTTTCATTGGCTAAAATTTTTAATTGGTTTCTACGTTTTTTTTAATGAAGTCAAAGGACATTAACGAATTGTGAAGGAGTGGTTAGCATCATGAAGAGGATGTCATAAGATTTGCCAGCTAAATATTCATCAATTTTTTTTTAAAGCCTTTCACTTCACACTAACAATCAACTAATGATGTCATCATAAGTTATATAAGCTTTTATCATTTGTTAGTCCTATAAATATGATAAACATGATTTTGATATTTGAAGATGATATTGCTCAACCTAATAATCTAGGCAAACATTGCTGTTCGTGATATAACTTAGGAGCAAAAATGTCATGTAATTCTAAATAGAAAAATCACAATCATCAATCTTTATAATTTTATCAAATTTTATTTTTAATTTCTATAATTTTTTTAGTATTTTTAATTCTTATAATTTCAAAAATATTAGAAAATATTTGTTTTCCAAATTCTTATAGTTTCAATTTTTTTAATATTCTTAATTCTTATAACAGCTGAAAAAACTACAAGATTTAAAAATAAATAAGGATAAAATTATAAAAACTGATGATTATATTTTCTCTTTTAAACTGTAAAATGTTCAGCGGGATGCACGAGATTAAATTGAAAAATATTGAAAAAAAGTGATACATGAACAATTGAATTAAAAAAACAATTGTGGGTCCCATCGTATTGTTAAATTTATTGTTTCATGATCAATCCTTTTTTTAAAAAAAAATTACTATAGATAAGATGATGTTATATATTTTGAATAGAAAATAAAATGTCAAAAAAGATTGACGTGATTGTTAAGGAAATCCTAACTGACGAGATAATGCCCGACTCATTGTATCATTATTTACAACTTGAGAGCAATAACATTCTTTCCCCATTTTGATTTTTGTTTTCTGTGACCCACGCATTTTAATTTTATACTTTATATTTATATATTCCACACGTTTTTTGTTTTGGTTACATTCCCATTTTGTAGTTTTTTTTTTTTGAATATTGATGACGATGATATGTTTGTTGGCTGATGAATTTTTCGTTGTGGGCCAAGTCCACCTTCAAGCCTGGACCAGGCCTGTCTGTTGATTGGTCAGCCTATCACGTTGACCCTTGTCTACTTACTTTGTCAAAGTTGCAGAAGCCCATCTATCAGACGGGCCCATCAAATGGGCCCAAGAAGGTGAAATGGAAATGCCTGAGATTCCATCACAATGCTTTGACCTAAGGCCAAAAAAAAAAAATCTTATTTTAAAATAACTAAATTAAATTAACCCATTTTGACCACCAAAAAAAAAAAACCCATATAAAATCTTCTACCATAAATTAGCTCTACTCTCCATTTTTTCCATTTAAAATAAAATAAAGAGGCTTCACCGTTTATTTATTTATTCTTTTACCAGTAAAGCAGAGTGAAACAGTGAGGGCTGGTATGACTCAAAAGGAATAATCATGGCTATACTCCTGCAATGATGAAGACATGGTTTGTTGCAATTAAATTATATGACTCTTCAGTGAAACATATGAAAAGTTAAATAAATTATTTTAATTCAGTTTGAGCATTGTTGGCAATTATGTACTTTGTATCTTTACACTTGTGAGAGAGTAATGTTGCTTTTCCCAAAGTTACTTTAAAAAATAATACCATAATGGTATTGTTTAACAATTTTGGTAAAAAAAATTATCACTGCACTTTATGAGTTAATAACGTGATAAATAGTCTTTCATTTTAATATTGCAAAATTGATGCTCATTTGTTCACATAATTATGCCAAAAAAAAAGGCTTAAGGGATCTTATAAAATATGCAAAACGTTCACAAAAGCATCGCATTTGATTGATTGCTTTTATAAGAAATAATAATAATAAATTGTTAATGTAATTGTAATTCCACGAACATGTTTATTGTTATGATTATTGTTATTTTAAATTGTGAATTACTAAAGAAAGGGAAAAGTAGCAAATTGAATTTGATGGCTTTGGTATCAAATGTGTGGCTTTTCTATCAAATGTAAGAACCCTGAAGAACGGCTTTGTGTTGGTCTGGCTTGGGCGTGCGAAGCGAAGAATTTTTCAACTTCTCATTTACCATCATCGCCTGCATAATGTGAAGTGCAAATTCTTGGATTAATTGTGAAGTGAGAATTCTAAATGATTCTAGATTCGGATATTCGTCATTCTCATCCAAGCAAACCTAACTTAAGCAGGTGTTTTACGTCATCTGCTAATATTCTAGTCTTCAATTTGGGTTCCCCCCCCTCCCCCCCCCCCCCGGTAATTCTTGTTACATTGAAAGCAGCAAGAGTTTTCGTTGCTGGGGATTGAGGGGAATTTATTGATGATGCCTTTTCACTTCTGAGTTTGGTTTAGATTATTAGTTTTTATTTTTCTCTCTCCCTTTTTCCATCACTCTTTCATTTTACGTTTCCCCCTATTTCCTCTCTATTTTCTTCCCTGTAGTCGCGGACAATCAGATGAAGTACTCACGCAAGTGCAGACAGTTCATTCTATTTGTTTTTTTTTTAAATGATGTTTTACTTGCAATTGGCAAATACTTGTGTTAATGAATTGTTTCCCCCACTTCTTTTTGTAGGAGGTGAAGGTTTGTTTTCTCAACTTTTGCAGAATTTGGTGGTGTTTCGAGAGTATTGGAAGAAACATACAATAATATAGTAGAGTAGGGGAATTGGATTGAAGTTGTTGTTTGTGTTTTAAGTACAACATAAAGTTGGTTACAATGAGCGTGGTAGGGTTTGACATTGGGAATGAAAACTGTGTCATTTCTGTGGTGAAGCAACGTGGGATTGATGTTTTATTGAATGATGAATCCAAACGTGAGACCCCTTCTGTGGTCTGCTTTGCGGAGAAGCAAAGGTTTTTGGGCTCAGCTGGTGCTGCATCTGCTATGATGAACATCAAGTCCACAATATCTCAAGTGAAGAGGCTGATGGGGAGAAAACATGCAGACCCTGATGTGCAAAAGGAGCTGGAAATGCTCCCCGTTGAAACTTCTGAAGGCCCAGATGGTGGCATTTTGGTTCACTTGAAATATCTCAAGGAGACTCATACATTTACACCAGTTCAAATTTTAGCAATGCTCCTTGCTCATTTGAAAATTTTAACTGAAAAAGATTTGGAAATGTCAGTTTCGGACTGTGTTATTGGGGTTCCATCATACTTTTCAGACTTGCAGAGACGGGCGTATCTTGATGCAGCAAGAATTGCTGGGTTGAGGCCTTTGAGATTGATTCATGATTGTACAGCAACTGCTCTTGGTTATGGAATTTACAAAGCAGATTTTCCTGGAACAGGCCCAACCTATGTAGCATTTGTGGACATTGGTCACTGTGATACTCAGGTCTCCATTGCAGCATTTGAGCCTGGGAAAATGAAGATACTTTCCCACGCTTTCGATAGTAATTTAGGGGGAAGAGACTTTGATGAGGTTCTTTTTAGTCATTTTGCAGCACAGTTTAAGGAACAGTACAGCATTGACGTGTACTCTAATGTCAAGGCATGTATCAGGCTGCGCGCTGCATGTGAGAAGTTGAAGAAAGTTTTGAGTGCAAATCATGAGGCAGCTTTAAACATTGAGTGCTTGATGGATGAGAAAGATGTCAAGGGCTTCATCAAGAGGGAGGAATATGAGAAACTGGCATCCGGTTTATTAGAGAAGATTTGTGTTCCTTGCCATAAAGCATTAGTTGATGCAAGATTAAATGCTGAAAGGATCCATTCTGTAGAGCTAGTTGGCTCGGGTTCTAGGATTCCTGCTATAGCTAGATTATTAACTTCTCAATTCAGGAGAGAACCCAGCCGAACATTGAATGCAAGTGAATGTGTGGCTCGTGGCTGTGCTCTTCAGTGTGCAATGCTTAGTCCTGTTTTCCGTGTTAGAGAATATGAGGTTTGTATTACAGGACAAAACATTGATTCTTATACTATCTCTATGTTAAATCTTTTTGTATCCATCCAATGTCTACTTTTGCTGCATGAATTGAAAATTCTCACACTTCATATTCTCAAAGATATCCTGTATTATAGGCTTACATCTTTGTTTATGGTATATATTCTTAAGGGTTAATAACCATTTTTTTCCAGGTCCTGGATTTAAATCCATTCTCCATTGGATTTTCGTCAGATGATGGCCCAATTACTGCAGTATCAAATGGCATACTTTTCCCGAAGGGTCAATTGATTCCAAGCATTAAAATTCTAACATTTCATCGAAGTAGTTTGTTCCATTTGGAAGCGTTTTATGCTGATCCAAATGAACTACCACCTGGGACATCTCCTAAGATTAGTTGCTTCACGGTATGCTCTAGCACTACATTTACTTTAAACATCTTACTAACGTGAAGGAGTTCAGATAATCTTGTGTGTGTGTGTGTGTGTTTAACTGACTCTCTTTGGCCACTCTGGGCTTGTTTCTCTATGTCCTCTTTATATTTATCTATTCCGGGTTTGCCAAAGGCGTGCTATATAGCAATATAACCTCCATGAGCTTGATGATTCTTATAGAACATTCTAATTTCTCAGAAAAAAATTGCATTCGGGTAATGGTAGATTTGTTAGCATGATCACCTCATTAGTTTCCACATTTGAGCTGTAAAGTTATTACAATCAGTAATCTAGTTTAAAATTAGTTGTACATTTTTGTGTACGGATCACCAAGATTTTGGTCTAACCTAGTTTCTTGGATGCATCAAAAACCATCACTTCATGTGGATTTTGAGGTCATAAAAATCAACAAAATCCCCTTATTCCTCGTCAGGGGGATCAAGTTCATTAGTAACTGCTCTACTAAACTTTCCCACGTTCTGATTTAAAGGTACAATAGGGACTTAGTTACCGAAAGATTGCTGTCTGAATGAACATTCTCTACATGTGTATGTTTTCATTTGTTGTAGTCATGATGTATTTTGGAGGATCAGGAAGGAAATGGAATGGATGCAACATTATCTCACACAATTATCCAAAATTGATCATGCAATAAAATGGCAAGCTCTAATTTTTGGGTCATCTCTAATATTTATTAAGAGAAGACATCTTTGATAATTGATATTACAGGACCTTGATACTGCCATACCTTTTCATAGTCACCCCGGACGTAGCATGCATTAGTTGTTATCCTACTTCTGCATGCTTGCATCTTGTTGATTTTTTCAGGACTACAGAGTAACAATTCTGACTAAACGCTTCCATCTTTTGTGCCACACTCTAGATGTAGCATGCATTGTTTCTTCTGCATGCCTTCTCCTTTTTGTATGCTCATGTATTCATTGGCCACTTCTATTTAGATTGGTCCTTTCCATGGATCCCATGGTAGTAAGACAAGGGTTAAAGTTAGAGTTCAACTAAATCTGCATGGCATTGTCGGTGTTGAGTCAGCTACAGTAAGTAAGAAGCCTCATTTTCATCTCTGTCCATTTTATGTTACTCTCAGATCTATTCTAAGGTGCATAAACGTTTTCATGGTTCCAGTTGATTGAAGATCAGGTAGATGATATAAAGGGTAATGATCATTCATATGTTGAATCAATGGATGTTGACCCTAGCACTGATGAGACAGTATCAAATGGTGTTGAAGATAGTAAGCATAGAAATGATGAATTTCCTTATAAATCTGTGAGTATTATTGTCATCTCTATGTGTATAGAGAGAGAGAGAGAGTTAGTTTTTTTTTTTTTTATGAGAATTATACTATTAAACATTTTTGCTTTTTATTCATTTATGATTCTTGTTCTAAGTACTGTCACATCTCTGTTATTGACTGATTTCCACAACTTATATTGATAGCATGTCTATGTTTTTCTCTATTTGGAGATGGATTTGGTCACAGATATCATTCATATGGATGTTGGAACTTTGGAGTGAGTGAAAATCTTACTATTGTGCCTTTTCAGGCTGATGCTGCTAGAAGAGATAAAACTACCAAAAGACATGTGCCAGTGAGTGAGAATATCTATGGTGGAATGACCAAGGCTGAGATCTCGGAAGCCCGTGAAAAAGAGCTCCTGTTGGCTCAGCAGGACAGAGCTGTGGAGCGAACCAAAGAAAAGAAGAATAGCTTGGAGTCCTATATTTATGAGATGAGGAATAAGGTACCTTCTTGTATTCATGAGATGTAAAAATATGGCTGGTTTGTTATTCAGGGTACATTATTTATGCAGTCATCCAGTTCATCTCCTGTGATATATAGTTCTGCTTGTCATGTGGTCATTATTACTGAATACTGAGAGGTCAGTCTTTCGTTCTTCTTAACAGTAAGACTTGTAAGTTTGTCAAACAAGACTCTGTTGTGTAGTTAGTAAAGAACTGGTTTTTGTGACCGTGTGTAGAGTGCCAAGCTGTGGATGCCATGAGTTGTACACCTATACCTTTCAAACATTTTTGCCTTTTTTTCCACACTAGTCGTATCCAAGCATTTAAAATTTATGCTTCTATTTTCTTGACGGATTTTCATTTAAATGTAATTGCTTATATGGATAGCTCTTTGGCACTTATCGGAGCTTTGCAAGTGAGCAAGAGAGGGAGGGCATATCTAGGAGCCTGCAAGAGACTGAAGAGTGGCTTTATGAGGATGGTGATGATGAAACTGAGGCAGCTTACTCAGAAAAACTAGAAGATATAAAGAAGGTTTAATTTTGCTTCTCCAATGTCGTTGCTTGTCTTGCTATACCCGTGCATTTTTATTTTTTTTATCATTGTCATAATATATATTGTAATTCCTGTAGCTTGTGGACCCGATTGAGAATCGGTATAGAGATGAAGCAGCAAGAGTACAAGCTACAAGAGATCTCTTGAAGTGCATTGCGGATCATCGCATGTCTGCGAGTTCCTTTCTTCCCCAGGATAAAGAATCGGTACACTAAAACACAAGCCATTAGATATTAGAGTGAGTCTGCTCATAAACCCATGTTTCAAGTAACATGACTTTGTTGTTTCAGATCATCAATGAGTGCAACAAGGCAGAGCAGTGGCTGAGAGAGAATTTACAGCAACAAGATTCCTTGCCTAAGGACAACGACCCAATTATATGGTCAAATGATATTATAAGCAAGGCAGAGGATTTGAAATTGTATGATGCTTTATCTCTTTGTTTCCGTGTTTGATATTCACAATTTTCCGGGTGCATGAGTCAAAGGCACAAAAGTAAAATCAATAGGTTGAGGGGTTGAGGGATAAACGGCATTTTGGGTCATTTTTTCATTGTAGCCCAATAAATGCAGGTGCATTAAAGTCATTTCCTCAGACTGCATAGAAAATTTGTGTCAGTGGAAAAATAACCTAAATCTCTTAAACTTAGCGTCTTGAGTAAAATAGTGAAAACTCAATGTTTAGGCTGCTAATCTCCAAGCGATCTAGCTCACCTACATGTGGGTGTGATTTTATTTCAAATTATGATCAATGTTACATTTTTGTGGCTGTCAGGTTGTGCCAACAGGTGCTGGGATCCAAGGGTTCTTCAACAACTCCAGAGGACAAGGGCAGAGATAAGCCAGATGCTTCCATTCACCCTTGATGAATCTCTTACATTGATAAGCAAAGTCATATATTTTCATTACTCTCCTGACTAATTTTTTTTCCCCCTTTCTTCTCTGGTTCTTGTCTTTCTTTTCTGGTAAAGTGAATAGGTTCAAGTAGGTGAAGTCACTAGATTATATGGGTCAAATATTTGTTTGTGTTCTTCAACTAATGTTTTCTCATTTCTGTTGGCATATTAGAATTGTTCACTGTAGCTTTTGCTGATGTCCATCCAACTCAAACCAGTAGCGCAAATTCTTGGTGACAAAGTTATCAATAAAATTGTGCTTATACTAAATAATAATTATATGTAGTGAGTACTTGAGGCAAATATTTTTTTTATTGGGTTACAAGGCCACGGCTAGAGACTCTGCAAAGGAAAACAGAATAGGTCATATTAGAGAGTAGTAATTTTCTATACCTAATGGTGGGTCTTTTAAGATCCTAATAACTAAATTCTCATGAAAAGTGTGTTGAGCGAGCGAGTCCGCATATTCATTTGCTTTCTTATACACGTAGTTAAAGGAGACTACCCAATTTTGCATGATAAGATTTCGATTGTCTCTGATAGAGCTAATAAGGGGGTGTGATGTTGAGAGTGCTCATTTTTGAGGGTGAGGTTTCAAGTCACAGTAGAACTTGTGATTTTTTTCCTTTTAGCAAAAATTAGGGCCTTCAAGAATACCTATAGTTCAGCTGCAATGTTTGGATGGTATTGGAGTTTGAGGTATTTGGTGAAACTTTTTTTATCCAATTTACACGTCTTGTTCTAGATAAGACCACTGCAAGACACAACTTTATTTTGGCGAACAAAGTCATCAACGTCCAGTCTCACTCAAGACAGATTGTGGTGGGCAAATATTATATAATGTATCACACCTTCCTGCTTCGATTGTTCCATAGCAGCCCCATAATGATAGAAATGATTCTCCTTCAAATGTCATGGAATGCTTATCTTCAAAGTTCAGTTTATTTTTGGATTCCACTATCTTTCAAAATTTTTATTTATCAAATAAAATCGTACATGTTGAGGAGCAGATAAGAATTCAATTATACAAATGTTAAATAATTTGAAAATTTTGAGTTTTTTTACAGCGTCGCTCATAATTATACAACCAAATGGAAATCTTTTTCTCTCGTTATGACGGCAATGAATATCTTGTATCTTCTTTAAAATCCTTAAAGGCCTCATCCTTCATTAAAATGACATGTTCTATAAAATTATCGTTTACATTGACTCCTTGAGTCTCTTATACCCATTTAAAATGAGTTTTCCCATAATTTTCTTCTATTAATACAATCAAGAACATCAAAGATCTTGTTGTGCAAAATTGAATTGTCATTTTGACTATATTTTAGAGAGATAAAATGCATTGATTCATTATTCATTAAGCATGACGTGAGTTTTTTTATATCAATTTTTTTTTATCCACTTGTTGGGTGTAAAAACTTAAGCTCTAACATAACTAAAATTTGCTTCCTTGCATAGTTCTATGACCTTCAATTCCAAAAAAATAAAAATAAAAATTGCTGAGTGCTTCAGAAGAATTGAACTTATTCATGGGAGGGTTTAAATTCTAGTTTAATCCTTTGTGGATGAATTATTTATTTATTTCGTCATGAATGTATCGTATCGATTTGGCACTTTATGAAAGAATAGAATATTTTTTTAATATGATCTCAAACATATATCTATCTTATTTTGTTTTTCCAATATTTATAAATGTCTATTAATATCCTAGATATGACATTAATTGTAAAATGATATAAAGGTATTTGGCAATGAATTTATAAAAAAATTATTGGCAATGTTATTGTAGAAGGATAAATTTAAAAACACATTGATGAGAAAAACAATTTGAAAAAAAAAAATCTATGTGAATTGATTATTTCCCTCCCGGTCAAAAATAGCATGCATGCATATAGGTAAGGTCTCCAGCATATCGGTTAACATAGTAAAACAGATGAACATGATTTTAAAATTAAATTCATATGAGTAGTAACTCCCTCTAAGTTTATATATAATTCTATATCCAATAAAAAGGGGAAAATATATCTTATAATTTTTCTCAATTTTAAATTAAATTCTTCTAATTTATTTTATTTTAATTGAGTTTTTTATAGTTGATCAATTAAATTTTTTAGCCCCTAAACTAAATCCTTAAATTTTTCTTAAAAAACGAATTAAAAATTTTTATATTTTTTATTACATGATGATATAACTTTAACATTAATTATATAATTTTTATGACTCAATTTATGTAATTAGATTGTTTTTTAAATAATTTTTTATGCTTATAAAGTTTTCATAAAAAATAAATGTTAATGCAAATAGTGTATTAAATCTAATTTTATTTTTTCATTTTCACTAAAAGTATTAAATTAGATTTTTCTATAAACTCCACAAATATTTTTGTTTGGGAAATTTAATAGTTCATTATTAATTTAAACGTTCAAGGATTGATATATTTAATAAATCAAACTATAAGGAGTTA
>NW_026556966.1:0-29433 GCF_029017545.1 Prosopis cineraria
TTCAACTTATTTAATTAATCATTTTTTACTTTTTAGGCTATTTTTCACTTGACTAATTTGTTTTTTTTTTTTGGTCATACTAAATTTTTCAAGTGACAAAAAACATTTTGTCCCGAACAAAAATTGATAGCGAAAGTTAACAAATGGGAAGGAAAAGGAAGACGTGGAGATTTCCAGGCCCCGCTTTTCTCCCTTGGCAAAAAGCACGAAGAGTCATGCACTCCAAGCCTAGGGAGAAGGAAATCGCCACAGCCACCTCTCTTCGTCTTCTGCTTCTCTCCTCTCTTTTTTCATCAGATTCAAACGTCTCCTCCATCGCCTGCATTCGGCCGAGTTCCGAGCCCGTTCGCCTCCGCTGTCGGATTCCATGTCCTTCTTGAGGTACCGTACCTTACCTAACGCTCTTCTCTTTCTTCTTCCCGTCCTCAACTTCCTCATTGATGTTGTCTTTCAATATTTCTCACCGGTTTGATTGTCGTAAGTAGATAAATTCTAGGAGCTACGAACTCATAAGTGTTCATATGTGCGTATATATATATATATATATATTAATGAGAAGTTACTTTGGATTTTTACTATATAGGAAATATCAGCTAATATTCACCTAAATGTAACACTTCTGTTTCGTTCCATGCAGAGATAATGTTATGAATGACATTTCGTTTTTTTTTTTTTTGCCAGAGACACTTTGGTTATTTTTCAGAGAATGTTACAGGATTATAAAATTTATTCAAAAAAATAGAAATAGTGTGATGACGGTTTTTATAGATTTTGAGTGGGACGGGAAAATGATGACATCATAGAGCGCTGGGACTTTTACTTTTTAGATGATATACAGATACCAGCACAGCAGACTTAGGTATCTGGATATTGGTATTAAGGTAATACCAAAGTTCTACTCTTAGCTTTATTGTTCATTTGAAATTGCCCATGAACGGCTGGTGCATGAGTCGCTATGGTCCCGTCAATCTTTTATTCTATTTTGACAGCCACCAGAGAAAAGAGAAAGAAAATGTTCAAGGTGACTCGTGAATATTCGAAGTTTGGACTTCTACCATTTCCAACATGGCAGTAACAAATATTTTAGTGCGGTTTGATTTATCAGCATGTTTAAAATGAGCGAGTTAATAATTCATTTTAATAGTTAGCAAATAAATTAATAAACAATTCATTTTAGTATGCTATGTTTCGCTCTTTTGGAGGATAGAATTGTCTTTTGATTTTACTCTTATATGGAGACAGGAGACTTGCTGTACTTGCAAGTGTACCATTGCTTTAGTTGAGAACTTTTCTTTTTCATTACTTTGTAAGTTGCTGGTAGCAGTTATTTTGCTTTCGCGTTGCTAGTTTCTTCGATGTGAATAGTTGTCAATCAATGATAATGAATAAATGATGTGATCTTGAATTCGTCCTTAATTGTCAAAAAAGAAATGGAAAGGAACAAAGGAATAAAAAAGACTTATGGTGATGGATGCTGGATATTATCCATGCTGATTTTTACTTGGCTTCTATGGCGCATTTGTAGTTAATTCAGGAGGAAACAATCACGAGCAGTTCATGGAGCGGATGGACAGTTGGAGTTCTTCAGTTAGTAGGAACTCCTTGACCCTATCAAGGCGCATAAGCCATCATGTAGACGATGATATCGAGAGTGAGAGCGTTTCTGAGGCAGGAGACATTGGGGATCGAGCTCTTCATAGCAGAAGGCACAGTGAGAGTAGCAGCTTCCACATGCCTAATAGTAATGACCGCACCACAGCAACGGGAGTTATTGCCCCTATTCCAGCATCAAACTTTGTCTCTTATGGAATGGCATCAGGTCAGCTCATGAACCCAGTTTCTCTTGATGAGAAAGTGGGTCCGGAAGACATTACAAACGTGAGCTCCCTTTAACAATTGTTTTGTAGGTTTTTGGGTCTCTTACTTTTTTTAATGTTTGCTGGTGAAAGTTTATAAGATGAATATTTAAAACATTTCAAATTCATTATATTTATACTAACCTTTTTTTTTTCCCTCCATTTTCAGGAATCCGATCAAGAGTTGCCTAAGATATTGAACTATGCTTCATGTCTAATTCATTTAGCTGTTTTTGGAATTCTCGGGGTACATTTCCTGTTCCAAGCTACTATAGAATTATTGACAATATCTTTCTTATCGATTTCAAGTTATAATGTGCAGTATTTACCCTGATCCTGAGGCACCATATACCATTATCAATATGCAGGTCTTAACAAGATATCTATTGCAGAAGTTGTTTGGCCCTAAAATTGCTGGCGTGACAAGTGACCAAACAATTCTTTACCCCGACCTGCCTTCGAATATGGTCCTTCTCTCCCTCTATATCTCATGCACGGATTATCAATAAGCTTGCGTGCTACTGAAATGGCATTTTCTTGACGTTAAAACTATCTCTGAAGCTAAAATAATGTGTAGACAACTTTTAGGAGAAATGATGGGATTTAATTGACATCAGAATTCACATAAATGACTGCTCTTATAACCCAACCTTTTAGGAATAATGATGACAACTTTTGTTTGCTATTTTAAAGGATAGAAGTTTTATGTGTAAGAGAATAAGCAATGAAAGAAAGAAAGAAAGATTGATGAAGGAGAAAAGAGAGAGCTAGCGGAGGAAGGGAACAAATTATAATATTCTGTCTGGAGTATGGAAGTTCCAAATTAATTTGGTGATTGAGACGCACTGTTTAAAGAAAGTTATAACATCACAAATGCCTTCCCACCCACATACACACAGTCTCTCTTTCTAGGGTTAAATGCGTTCACTCAGAGAGAGAGAGAGAGAGAGAGAGAGAGAGAGAGAATGCAATCCTACGGCTAGAGGCTTGTGGAGGCGTGCAACACAACACAACATCAAGAAGAGGAATAGTAGAGAGGCCTGAATTCTGAGGTTATTATGATGAGTGGTGACCATCTCCATCTAACTGCTTGGCTGTCTGCTCTCATTAAAAGCCTTACATGAGCACGGCTATTTGACCTATTAGTCTTCCCCTTATATATTTCTTGACTCTTTTTCAAGATCATTATTATATTTTTGGGTGAAGAAAATGGAAATTGCTTGGACCGTAAATTTCGAGCTGACGTTAATTATGCAAGGTAATGAAACGAGTTCTAAGAAGGCTATCATGTGAGGGGACTGTGGACAGAGGGTTAGCTAAACAATCACCATCACGAGAAGGATTGAGAATGATGAAGCAAAAGGGCCCTATCTGTTGACCAGCCAATAAATACAGGGAGGGAGGGAGGGAGGGAGAGATAGACTGATGTTTCTGCTCCTCCCCAACTCAGGCTCCTTCTTGAGAAAAGAAAGAGACAACAGTTTCAGTTCTGTCATTACTGTTCCAAGAAATCCAAAGAATAATGTCATCTTCTCCGCTGCCTATGACAGATCATATCATAACTACAAAACCCATTCATACATCGTAATGAAACATGTTCTAGTTTTTCTTCCCACCCTTGGTTCGTGTACCTGGCAGCTACTGTTGTATAAAGCCGCCCAAGGAGATAAATAAAACAGTAGGGTTTTCTTTTTGGGCAAAATAAAGCTTCCAGATATTTCACCAAGTGAAAGATGTTAAATGACTTGAGAATGCTACTAACTACAGAGGGTTTTCATGTGGTGACATCTTTAATGAATTATGGATTATTAAGCACTGAATAGCATATTGCAGCATCGTTTTTGTGGAAAGTGAGAGAATTTAGAAATGCTTGAAACCAAAATGTTTCATTGTGACTTATTAATGCAATTATTTTGTTAGTTTCTTTATTTGTTTCTGTTTTTTTTTTATCTTATTTTTACTTGCTTAAAATGTATTAATGGGATTGTACTTGATTGGGAGCTTTTATAGTGTTACATTCCCTATGGCACACTGAGGTATCCTTATTTTATCTGGGTGTTTATGGCTGAAAAAATTATGGAGACGCATTTTGAAAAGACCCTCTATTCCATTGGGTCTTAACACAAATACTTCACAATAAACACTAGTTTAGAAGTGTTGTCTCTATGACATGATTTTCAATTTGACCTTTAGAATTTGGCAACTTATGTAAGTTGTTGCTTACTATTTCTTCCTTGCTGTTTAATTAATAACACTGTTTACATTTAGGTTGTTCTAAGGTACCCCATTTAGAGATCATGTTAACATAATTTTTTAATAAATTCTTTCAGGTTGGTTCCTTTTTAATGGGATGGTTTGGTGTTGTATTTAAAGAAGACATATCCAATGTATCAGAACATCTAGCCATTGCACTAACTACTGGTTACTTGGGGAGCCTAACAACTTTCAGTGGTTGGAATCAGGACATGCTTGAACTTGGTGTTTCTGGACATTGGCTCTTCCTTGTGCTTGGCTTTTTAATAGGTAATCTGGCACATTTGATATGTATAATTTTCTAGCATTTCTTCTCACTCATTGTTTCTCTCCTTTCCCCCCTCTCTATTTCTTATCCTAAATAGTGTGAATTAAATTCTTCCTTATTTCAGTATGTTCCAGTTGATAACATGAATTTATGAACGATTGGTATCTAGCAGGTCTGTTTCTTGTTGCCTTTTCCATCATATTTGGAGTAGAGACAGCCAAAGGTTTTAAGTGGCTTCTCAGCAAGCTTAAAATGGGTTCAAGAAGTCAAAATCATAGCTCTACGGTCAACTGGAAGGTGGCCAAATGCACACATCATCTGTCAGTTATGGTGGTGCTCTTGGTAATGCTAGGATTGCTATGGGGTATTAGTTGTGCGCTTGTAGCCATGGAGTTCAAGCATGGCGGCAGTACAGCTCAGTTGTGGTTTGCATGCATGGTTGGACCTCTAGGTGTGTGGATTAGGTGGTTATTAGCCCGACTCAATGGTCGTGGAATAGGAAGAAACGGGTTGTTCAAATGGATTCCATTCGGGACTCTAATTGCCAATGTTTCTGCTGCTTGTGTCATGGCTGCACTTGCTACTCTGAAGAAATCAGTAAGTTACAAGGATTGGTTTGAGAGTGTTATTTATTTCCCTTGGATGATTGGATCTCTCCCTTTTCTTCTGCCATAGAAAATCATCTCCGTTGTTATGCTGTGGGCATGCTATTATCATGCTTTTAATTTTAGGAAAATATAACTTTGAGTATTTACACTTTGCTCGAGTTTTATTATAGGTCCCTACAATTTTTTTCGATGTTCCAATTCTTTTTAGGAGCAATGTTATAGGGACTTAGAACATTAAAAAATAAAAGTGTAAGGACTTAGAATATAAAAAAAATTACAGAGACTTATAGCAAAACTCAAGCAGGAATCTAAAGTTATGTTTTCCCTGTAATTTTGACTGGTATTTAATTCTTTAAATCACTGTCCTTGCCCAACCCTTTTATTGTTCTATCTTTTCGTTTTTTGATGATGGGGCCTTATTTTCCACTTAAGTTTAATAATCTGCATGATAAATGCGAAGGTTCTGAGCTATATATGGGGGCTTTATGCAGGTGAACAACAAAAACTGTGACACTGTTGTCACAGGCATACAGTTTGGCTTACTGGGTTGTCTCAGTACGGTATCTACTTTTGCTGCTGAGTTTAATGCCATGAGAGAAAGCATGCATCCTTGGAGAGCATATTTATATGCTATGATTACAATTTGCGTTTCATTCTTTTTTGGGATATTGCTATACTGCACACCTGTTTGGAAGATGTGAGCGGCCTTGGCAGTTATTTTTGTGCCTATAGCTACTTTTACAAGGCGATAAATCTGATATCTAAGATATGCGGGCAGAGATACAGGTTTCGCTCATGCATCTAACAGTGATATCCCTTCAGGCCTGAGGTGATGTTTGGTTCCGAGAAATGGTTATTTTGAAGATAAAGTTTAGACCGTAGGGCATAGGTCACAGGATTCGTAACAACTGGCTCTAATGTGAAGTTTGGTTAACTTGTTAGCTCCCTGATTTCCATTGGTTGCCAATGTTGAGAAACTGTTTGATCTTGTTCCTGGAGTTGGAGGTGCAGACCTCGCTTAAAACTCTATGTCAAGCCTTTTATAACTAAGGAGATGCTGCTGCTCTCTATCAGGAATTTAGGAGGACACTGCAAAATATTTTCAATTGAAATTTTTTAAAGTTCCAATGTCTAGGTAAAATAAATTTAGGCAGACTTGTTTAGATTTATCCTTATATAAAAATTATTTTTCACAAAATTAGGAGGCATAAAGTTGTAATATATATATATATATATGTATGTATGTAGGTATGTATATATAACTAGTGTCCTACCTCGATGCACAGGTGATATATCAGCTAATTAGATTAATATACATGCTTTCTTTAAAGTTACTTTCTTGTACGATAAACTGTATTATAGAATATTATTGTTGTTACATACTATGTATTTGAAATCAACCATGCTGATGTGTTATTGAGTTTTGTTGTAATCTTTAATTGAATTGCATTAATTTGCGACCAATTGAACGAATAATAAATGTAAATGACATAATCATAATTAATTTTGATGGAGAAGTGCAAATCATAACAAAAATTTAAGCAAATAATAATCAATTCAAAGTATAACATAGAAAAGAACTATAATCCATTATTAATATTTTCAAATATCTCTTTGACTATAATATTGATTATTCTTGAAGATGTCGTATTACTTTTATTATGGTCAGTATTTTTAAGTCTTTTGTACAAATTTATTTATATATGACCAAACTAATTATATGTCAAAAGAAATTTATAATAGTTGATGTTTTATTTCGTCAGCAAAATATTGAGTTATTCAATGTCTTTGGACTGTAATTATTTAATGAAATGCTAGAAGAGCATAGAAACAAATAAAAAGATGGATATTATTTGGCAATTTAATGTTTTCAAAAATATAACTTCCTTCCCATACCCAAAAAAATAATAATATTTCATGCTTAGCAAATGAAAGCACTTATACTTAAAAAAAAAAAAAAAAGCAGATTCAAAATAAAAAATTTTGTAGATTCAAAACATTCACTATTTTCCCTCTATAACAACCTAATTCATCTTATAATTTTTTAGTTAATAATTAATCATGTTCTGTAAAATTGTAATTGTTTATTGTATAAAATAAGCATATATTAGTTGATCCATCATATATGCAAAACTAGTAAAGTACCGTGCATTTCATACTACATTTTTTTATAAATAAATGTTAATTTGTAGGAATTTTTTTTCAAAAAATAACTTTTAGCTAATGTTTTCAAAACCGAATCGGATACTAGACTAGGAAAGTCAATGGTTTATAATTTGTATGGTTCAATTAAGTTGGATTAATGGTTAAATTAGTGACGTAATAATTAAATTAAAAAATATATATGTATACAATAATCTAAATATAAGAAATAAATATAAAATTACTACTTAACTTAAAAAAAAAAACAAATATTTTAAATTTATCATGACTTAACAAGCCATATGATACAACATAAAAATAAAACCAAATATTTTAAATTTGTCATGACTTAACAAGCTATATGATACAATATAATATTAAATAATTAAAAAAATTGGTCATTTTCTTAAAAATTGATATAAAAAAATAATTTTTTTGAACAATCTGGTTCTTGAAAACTGGATTCAGTTTTCAGCTTGATTCTAGTTCCTGTTCTAAATGGCCTAACTCAGCTCAACCCCTAAAATAGTTTTACATACTAACCGAACCATAATCCGAACTTATCGACAGACAAACCAGTCCAACCGTCCAGTTCGCTTTGGTTTTTTAATCATTGCTTGTAGCAGACACCTTCTCCATGTCATCTAATACATAGTAGGGTTATGTAATTATTGTCTTTAATATTAAATATGTATATTAGAGTTAAAAAAATTGTTGCTAAAAACTAAATGCGTAGTGTGAATGGATACGATAGGAAGCAGGTTAACGAAAATTCATCATTAATTATATCAAATTATTGAAAACTTTCCTATAAACAACATTAGAGGTTTTTATCTGTAGATTGACCACCCATTAAGAATTAATATTTTTAAACCCTCCTTGCTTTGAACACAAGAAACAGTAATGTATAATTGTTCGTGGATGAAAACAAGACAAGGTGGATACAAATTGACATAGCAAAGGCTTATCCCTGGCTCTTATTGATGATCATTGGAAAGGCTAAAGTAATGGGAAATTGCATCCTCATAGTAAATGATAACCTGGAATCAAATGAACAAATACCAATACATGTTATATATACTTTTGTCCTTGCAATTGACCCAGACATTCTTAGGCCTCAATAAAATGTTTTTCAATTTATATAACTATAAGACATGTATCAATGTATAACCTCATATTCTGCATTAAAATAATTGGGTACCAACTTTCAGCCTTATTTCATGATTTGGGAGGCCTGTTAATATAATTGAATTTAGGAAATTTGTAAAGTACAAGTCATTAAGTGAATTCATTTCCCCATCATAAAGCATAACACTATCGAAATTCAATTATACAACTTCTTCTCTAAAGAGTGGGGACAACATGTACTTATTTAAGTCTTCAACCACAGTCAACGTAAGGGCTAAGATAGCCTATCTTTAAAATATAAAGAATTATATGAATTGTTAAGGAAATCCAAGACATATGTTTATCATCATGGATTGATTTCCTAGTAGTTAGATCATGTGAATCAGTATAAAATGTAGTCTTAACCCTGTCATGTCCTTTGGTTACAAACTTGAAAATAATTAAGAAAATATGTCATAAAGGGCACTGATAAATGAATTTAAGAAGACATTTAATTGAAACACAACATAAACAAACCCCACATGATGCATTTTGTAACGTCATCCTTGACATTACCAAACACACAGGACACCAAACATGGAACATCGTTATGATAATGGAAATAGTCTAATCTAAAGAAAATGGTCATCATATAACACAAGGATTAGAAAGAAGTTCAAGAAATTGGAATTCTATAAAACACTTTAATAGACCGTTTGACCTCAAACTATCGTTTAAAACAAATAAACAAGACAATGAAAGCATGAAAATTTGTCACATATAAATAATGAGCAGAACTAAAAATTTCTCAACAATAGGGCACAATAAGTTGCGGTGTAGTGTGACATCTGCCACGGCAGACTATACAGAGGGAAACTTCCCTCTTTGTGCGCTGTATGCGTCCCCTATCATGATAGCAATTGCTATCATGGCATCTCTCCGAATCAACTTCTGGAGCAAGCCATTTCATCATTCGGCGTTCAACTTAAGTGACTCAATGTCCAAACGTAACTCTTAAGCCATCTAGCTATTTGCACTGAGTCACACACCCAAACACTAAATTAAATGAGATTTGGACACCAAATCCAAAATGACTAATTTTCCTTGAAAAACCACTACCAAGGTGTCCAAACTCTCAATCTAAGTGCCAATAGCTGTGGGACCACTCAAACCAACTCAAATGGACCACAAATAACCTGTATAAACATTCAAATCCCAACAACAACAATAACCCAGACAAGATTTAGTTGCCAAAACCCCATATTTGACATAAATTCCACTAGGGGTAAAACAAGTAATGATCTTTCCAAACGGACCAAACAACGTATAAATCAACTTAAAATTAGCACTTGCACTAGTATTTTAACCTTTCACAACTACAATAATACAATTACAATACCTCAGGTCGAGATACCCACAGTTTACAGTACAGTTCATCTAAATGCATTACACAACAATAATGAATTCTAAGTTAGCATATGCATATGCAATTCGTTACAAAACCCAAAATAAATGAGAATGACTATAGAATTACAAACTATTCCTTTCAATACTCAGTTTTCCCTTCCTTTCCCTTGCTCTTATGTGAAAATGGTACATGTTGAAAGTTCGTATTAGTCGAACTGTCATGATAACAAAATCTATCATATGAGCTGCAACATATGATCCCTTTTTGGCAAACATGATTGTTTTGCCCCTGTTTTTTTTATCGTATGATATTTATGCATCACTAAACGCTTTCGTTGTACATAAATACATATGTTTTAGTGTTGTAACTTGTTTTTCAAAAAATTTTGAAATTCCAACTATTTATAAATAATTAATTTTCTTAATATTTAATATTTGTAATTTGTGGTAACTTAGGGCTTAAGAACTTGTAATTACCTTTGTGTGTTAGGGAATGGGTGCAGTTTGGTAACTTCAGACAGACATTACATAAACAAAATTGGATCCCCACAAGACAACCAGGCTCACCAAACATGCACACCGATTTGAATTCAGACAACCTAGTGGGGAATAAAAAAAACCAGTGTCTCAACCACAAAAAGAAAGAAGAACGACTCGATGCCCAAGCAAATCACACGTCGACGAACATACCAACACAAGTGACAACCAAATGGAGAGAAAAACGCACTATTTTCCTTGAATCACATGCAACCACAACAAACTGAACTTGACAGGGACAAAAAAGAAGAAGAAGCAAATGCACCTCGTCTGAACGCTATACAGAAACCGAACCAGGATAAGTATTGTTCAAATACTGTAGCTAGTTTTCTAAAGTTTAGATAAAAAGTTAATAATTTTAAAATATATTAATTTATTTATAATTAATTCAATTACAGTTTAATTACAGTTCGATCATTAAATCGTAAATCAGTATCTCAACCGAGGTAATGAGTCCCATAATTAAAATCTTGAACGTTGTACCAAAACAAAAAACGGGAGATACGAAATTACCTGTTTGCCTGAATCACCACAATTCCGGCTAGTTCTCGGTCCCCAAATCCACGAACATGCACCTCACCAAGGCATTCGCCACTCGCCACTGTGACCACCACCTTCTAGGATTCAATGGCACCGTCTCCTCAGCTCACAACCTGTTCTCCTCCTCCCTCTTTTCCTCATCCTGTTGTTTTCCAAGCCCTTGTTCTCGAAAGCTCGTCGCTCGGGCCCAGAAACCCCATCATAACTCTGGTCCCAAAGAGAGGCTGCGAATAAGGGGCAATAAGGACAACGTCTGGAGTGTTGACAACGACCTCGCGAATGCCGCGGCCGAGAAAGAGAAGGCGAGGGCCAGTCGGAGGAAGCAGAAGGGAAGGAGCATGGTGAAGAGGAAGAGAGGTAGGGGTGGTAGAGTATTGGTCTCTGGGGCTATGTTGATGGAGGTTGAAACGGTTCTTCAGACCCAGGTATGTAAAAGTGGGTTCAATTTGGGTAAATATTTGGAAAAGGAGAATGTATTTTGGTGAGTGGCCAAGTGATGATTTGGACGCTAAGATATTGTTTTAAAAATATAGCTATGAAGATAGCAATGAGATTAATACTTGGTATCCTTGGCAATCCTATCTGAAATTTGGAATTTTATTTGTTTCCTTATGAATAAAGATGCCTTGGATAGGAATGAGGAAGAAACCTGCCATTTACATGCATTGAATCTCAAATATTTTGGACATTCAAAGCTGACGACTGATAATGTGTTAAGTGAAAGACATAATGACAAAAATTACCTTAAACTCTTTTATTTCTGGACAAAATTCAAATAAAGCATTCCAAAGATGGACTTTTGGGCCCAACCCTCTATTAAAAAAACAATTTTTTTTACTTTATTTGTTATTCAATGTTTGTATTATATGTAGAACGATTAGTACTTCGTATTTCTATTTCAGATTGGAAGGTGACAAAAATGACTCTTTCAGGAACCAGTAATAAAACCAGTTTGGAACACATTTGCTAGCAGTGTCAGTGGGATTTGGAAGGGTGTAGGTGCAGTATTTTCTCCTCTTACTGCTGAAATGGAGCCAGTTGAAATAGGTAACAAAAATGAAAACCTATATGACTGCTACACCCTTTCCCGTGTTGAGGCAGTGCCATCACCTTCTGGTAGACCGACATCACAGATTCAGAGAAAAATTAATTGGGTGACTTTGAACCCTTTTGGTGAAACACTGCAGCATACTGAAGGCAACGACATGGCTAAAGAAGGATCCAGAGATGGTGGTGCCCCTTTACATATAAAAGAAAAGATCACTGACAATGCAACAAGCACTGTGTTGCCTACATTTGAGTCCTTCAACTTTGAAAGAAGTGATGTGATGGAAGAAGATGTTATGGAATGTGAACCGGGCCTTATTTACTTTGAAGTAAGCTGTCCCTCTTACGTTCTAGCATAGATTTCTTTGTAGACATCAAGTTATTGTTCATAGCCAGGACAAATGATTATATTGTTGTATTGATGTTATATTTTACTGACTTCCCTTCAGCGTGGGATATGTAACCTATGTTTGTCACTAATACCTACAAGAAAAGAATATATTTTATGGTTCTGTGAATTAAAAAACTGTCTGAATATTTTCACAATACAAATAAACTTCCTGAATTTTCTGTTTCAGTAATTGAATGTGTTTGTTTTCAACTCCTTTATGTATGTGGGCCTTTTTGTGCTCCTTCTCCATTTGATCTTTCCTATTATTGTTTGATGCTGGAATTGATGAAGAGGAGCACTAAACTCTTTTGATATATAATTTTCATAGTTGCTGCAGTGGAAATATAATGTTGATTAATGTTAATTGAGGCACACATAATGTTAAGATTTGCCAAAAAATATTCACTTCCATGACATTAAAATTGTGTCGTGGCTGTAAATAAGAGGATGCCTAGTTGTAAAGAACTAGATATCAAACTCTAACTTGACATGGCCCTATTGGTTTAGCACAAGAATTGTTCCCTATGCTTCATGTGCTACAAATGCCTAAGATCATGTTTGGACAAAGGTTACTCTTACTCTTCTATTAGCTTAAGGTGGGGTGAAAGAACTAGTGTACTCATGCTGTTAGGATCAAAATATGACATTATAATCACATCAGAGCTCAAAGGTTATGTCAGCTGGGATGAGGGAATTTTTCAGGGTGGTAGCAGATTGATATTTTAGAAGTAGTGCCTCCTCAGCAGTCATTAGGCTACCATGATACTTGGTTAGAATCTTGTCAATCTGCTACTATACTCATTGTTATTCAAGTACTCTTTGTGACAGTTGATAGAAAACTTAATTTCTCGAACTTTGTTCTTTGGTGCATTTTGTTACCTATGTGATTCCTTTTGCTAATTGAATAGTTTATTGTAGCCTTTGTGAATGGTTGACAAAACATAACTTGCTAGTTGTGTGATGACATCAAGTTGTGTAATATTTTTAACTTTTGTAAGATAATTGTGAATTTGCAGTGCAAAAACTTCTATCTTTATTTGAAAGTCTGAAGCGTACATATATAGCGGAGATATGATAGAATCGCACTAAATCTGCCCTAATAGCTAATAAAGATAATAGCAAATATTCTGATTCTAAAAATCCCTACAGATCAGTAAAATATCTTGAATAAAATTAATATGCTAACAGAACAACTAATTAGGGCTGAGGAAAAATTGGTAATGGGCCTAGGTTACGTTGGCCCACTTCCAACAGTCCCCCTCAAGTTGGCGAATAGATGTTGACCATTCCCAGCTTGCCGATTAGTTCATCAAACTTGTTCCATACGAGAGGCTTGGTCATCACATCTGCAACTTGCTTTCTTGATGGAATGTAGGAGAGATCTATGACTTTAGCTTCTATTTTTTCCTTGGTGAAATGTCTGTCAATTTCCACTTGTTTAGTACGATCATGTTGAACTGGATTGTTGGCAATCTTCAAGGCAGCCATGCTATCACACCACATTTTAATTGGAGTATGTGGTTCTATGCCTAGCTCTTTGAGTAATTGTGCTATCCATATGCCCTCACAAATTCCAAGGGCTAAGGCCCTATATTCAGATTCCACTGAGCTTCTAGACACGATTGGTTGTTTCTTACTTCTCCAAGTCACAAGATTCCCCCACACAAAGATGCAATACCTAGTAGTAGAGCGCCTATCGTGAATGGATCCAGCCCAATCAGCATCAATATAAACTTCTACATCTGTTTCACTTTTAGTGTTAGATATTTTCTTGTTTTCATCTGTGTAGATTTCTACAATCTTTCTGTCTCCTTTAGAAAAGAATAATCCCCTCCCTGGAGTTGTCTTGAGGTATCTGAGAATACGATAGACAACTTCCATATGCTCCTTCTGTGGATTACTAGCAAACTGACTTACAACCACAACAGCAAATGATATATCTGGCCGGGTATGAGATAAATAAATTAGCTTTCCTGCCATTTTCTGGTACCTCTCCTTATTAGTTGATTTCCCTTCAGGTTTTACTTCCAGGTTGCAATTAAGCTCCATTGGAGTATTTGTAGGTCTAGAACCCATCATACCAGTCTCCTTAAGAAGATCCAGAGTGTATTTTCTCTGCATGACATTGATGCCCTAAGAAGATCGAGCTGCCTCCAACCCAAGAAAATACCTAAGATAGCCCATATCTTTAATCTCAAATTGGGCAGCAAGTTTCTTCTTCATTTTATCAATTTCTTCAGTGTCATTACTTGTTAGCACAATATCATCTGCATAAACAATCATGATCTGCTTGACACTGGTTATAACCAAATCCTTTGATAGCACGTGTGAATTTTTCAAACCAAGCTCTAGGTGATTGTTTTAGTCCATAGAGGGACTTATGGAGCTTGCAGATTTTGTTTGCATTCTCGGGTCCTCTCAAACCCAAGGGTATCTCCATGTACACTTCCTCTTCTAAGTCTCCATTTAGGAAGGCATTCTTCACATCAAGTTGATGTAGTGGACAATCTAAATTTGCAGCCAGAGGTAACAAAACATTAATAGTATTGAATTTAGCCACAGGAGCAAATGTCTATTGATAGTTGATGCCATAGGTTTGGGTAAAACCTTTAGCAACTAGTCGTGCTTTATATTTATTTAGACTCCCATCCGAGTTGTATTTTTTAGTAAAGACCCATTTATTGCCTACAACTGATTTCCCACTAGGCATATCAACAATTTCCCAGGTTTATTTTTGTCCAAGGCCCTCAATTCTTCTTCAATGGCCAATTTCCATTTCAGATCAGATTTAGCTTCTTCAAAAGTTCTAGGTATTTCTTTGCTATCAAGAGTAGTAAAAATGTCTTAAGCTGAGCATTAAGCTTATCATAAGAGGCATACCTTTCAATGGGGTGTCAGGTGCAACTTCTCTTGCCTTTACTGAGAGCAATAGGCCACTGAAGATCTTCAGGATTAACCTCAGGTTGTGAATCATGACTTTGCCTTGGAACATCAATGGAACCTTCGCTATGTATGAGCTACCCAGGCTGATTTTCCCTTGTTTCATCCATAATAGGGTCAATCACAGATTCATAAGGGTCAGTAGAGGGCTGTTCTTGACTGGTATGATAATCAAAAGGAGTTTCAGCTTCAGAAGTAGGTGCAGTAAGGTCAAGATTAGGTGCTGCAGCACACCCAGGTTCAGAATCAGAATTGGGCTGACTGGCACAGACAGGTTCAGAATTTGGCTGTTCAGTATTAGTGATGATAGTGGATTGATTACTTAAGTGATCATTCTCTATAGTGGCACAAATTAACCATTCACTAGCATTCTCCCCCTGAATGGGTGATTTGGAATAGAATGGTAGTGTTTCAACAAATTTAACATTCATAGTGACATAGAACTTTTGTTTTTCAGGAGAGTAACATTTGTACCCCTTTTTTGTCGAGGAGAAACACAAGAAGAGACATTTAATGGATTTAGGATCAAGTTTCCCACCCTCTTCATTAAACATGAAAGCCGTGCACCCAAAAACCCTTTTTCGAAGAGAATTAATAAGGTGTGAGTGAGGATAAGACTCTAAAAAGCTTTGGAGAGGCATTCTGAACTTGAGAATTTTTGATGGCATATGATTGATGATATAAGCAGCAGTAAGAACTGCATCTCCCCAAAACTTATTGGGTACATTGCTACCTAATAGTGGAGATCTAGCCACCTCTAAGAGATGTCTATTTTTCCTCTCAACCACTCCATTTTCTTGGGGTGTATGCACACAAGAAGTTTGATGGTGTATCCTTTTTTAGTAAGAAAGGTTCGAAAATTTGTGTTCAGATACTCAATTCCATTGTCACTACGAAGTATTTTAATGGAAGTTTGAAATTTTATAGAAATTTTTAAAGAGAGCAACAATTTTAGACTTGTCTTTCATTAAAAACAGCCACATAAGACGAGTATGATCATCAATAAAAGTAACAAACCACCTAGCTTTAGAGGGAGTTTCAATTTAGAGAGACCCCACACATCACTGTGCACAAGAGTGAAAGTTTTAGTGGGAGCATAAGTAGAGATAGGATAAGGATTGCGAGTTTGTTTGGCAAATTGACAAATATCACAATGAAAATTGACTTTATTCATGGAATTTAGGAATAAGATTTTCATATAATCAAAACTAGGGTGGCCTAATTGAAAATGCCATAGTAAAGTATTTTCTTGGGACATAACAGTAGAAGCAAAAACAGGCTTGGAAACAGAATTAGAATCAGCCAAGAATTCTTTATCTTTGGGTTTTCCTTCAAGGTAGTAGAGTCCATTGTGTTCTTTAGCATTGCCAATCATCTTCCCCAAGGCTAATTCCTGAAAAACACAGTGAAATTTGTCAAACATAGCAAGGCAATTTAAAATTTAAATGACAGGTCATGCACGTAACAGACAGCAAATTACACTGAATATCAGGCACATTTTTCAACATAATAGACTCTAAAATAACAACTGTTCCAGATCCCGTAACTTGTGCTTAAGCATTATTAGCCACTTGTACATGAGTGTGCTCTGAATAAGGTCTAAACTCAAAAAACAACTCCCGAAATCCAGTAATGTGATCTGTGGTATCAGAATCCTCAAACCAAATATTTTTACTTCCAGTAATGGCACTCAAGACAGTTAGTAGAGTTGTACCTGCATGCGCCAATGTAACTAAGGGAGAGAGTTTCTCACTTGGTTTTTCTTGAGCATACCTTTCTAGGAGTCATTTCAGCACAACCAGTTCTTCATTATTTAGTGAATTTCCTTCAGTTTGATTGATTGCAAAACTTTTGCTCTCACCTTTATTCTTTTGTTTCAAGTGGGGGGTCTACCATGTATTTGCCAACAGGTCTCTCGAGTGTGACTATTCTTGTTGCAATGATCACACCGAAGAGACTTCTTCCCTTTTAAATCTCCTCCTAGATTGCCTCGGGTTACCATATCCGAGGATTCAACAGTTGGTAAAGAAGGAGTAGAGGAAGGAAGCTGAACAAGAGCCTTGTGGCTTTCCTCATATTTTATCATATTAAATGTTTCATCAAGTGAAGGAAGAGGTTTTATACCCACTATTCGACCTCTGACATCCTCAAACGAGTCATGAAGGCCAAGGAAAAATTCATAACATCTCTCATGTTCAACAACCCTTTTGTAATACACCTCATCAGCATGAAAAGACCATTGATGAACTTCATATAGATCTATATGCTGCCACAACCGCATCAAGGAGGTGTAATATAGTGTAATTGATTTCTCCCCTTGTGTTAGAGTTCGAAGAGCCCATTTTATGTGGAAGATAGCTGCTGTATTTTCTTGAACAAAGTAGGTACGCTGTGCAGATTCTCAAATTTCCTGAGCAATGTTAGCAAGAAGATAATTCTCGTGGATCTCAGTGTTCATAGAGTGAACTAACCAGGTCATGACCAGATTGTTTTCTACACACCACACTTCATATTTAGGGTCACCAATCTCTGGCACCTTTGGATGCCCAGTCAAGTACCGCTCCTTGTTGTGACCTCACACAAACGTGAGCACATTTCTGGACCATTGCAAGTAATTGTTGCTGTTGAGTCAATGGGTGATGATAAGTTGAGAAGAAGAGTCCGTATGCGAATTCCCAAAAGAACCCGCAGCAGTCCCTCCTGAATTCGCAGTCCTGTTTGAGCCTCCACCTTGTGCAGTGGAGTTTAGAGAAGTTTCTCCATCTGTGGCGAAGGCTCTGGGACTGGTTAGCACTGCCTTATACGACATAGGAGGCGCTGCTCTGATACCATGTGAATTTGTGGTGCAAAAACTTCTATCTTTATTCAAAAGTCTGAAGCATACATATATAGAGGAGAAGATATGATGGAATCGCACTAAATCTGCCCTAATAACTAATAAAGATAATGGAAAAATATTCTGATTCTAAAAATCCCTACAGATCAGTAAAATATCTTGAATAAAATGGATATGCTAACAGAACAACTAAGTAGGGCTGAGGAAAAATTGGTAATGGGCCTAGGTTACATTGGCCCACTTCCAACAATAATATTGTCATGAAAAGATTGTAAAAGCCTACAAAACTAAGGAGGAAGACAGTTATATGTAAGGTCTGTTTAACTATGGCAGCTGCAGCTGTTTATCTATTCACACTGAGACTGTTGTGGATGATAGGCCCATACAGCGTAGTACAAGTGCATCATTTCTAATTTCTTAATGCATGCCCACATATAGAGATTGTATACAAGAAGCTAACCTGAACCTAGTATAAAAAACTTGCAATTGAAGGAACAATAACTTATAAAACAACTCAATGAACAATATTCATCACATAGGAACCACTATGTGACAGATCAAAAGGATCCTAAACTTTGGTTTAACTCATTTTTGCAAGCTTATATAGTTCAATATTACTACCATATTGATTTTGTCCATTATCAATTGTATTCTAGGCCTGATTGGTTCATAAAAAGGATATGAATGGAATGGAATAGAATGGAATACTGATCAATATGAATATGTTTGGTATGATACAAAAAACTGATGGGATGATAGTTATTTTTAATCACAAGAAAAATAAATGTAAAAGTGACTGCATAAAAAATTCCCCTCCCTCCTCCTCCATCGTTCATCTTCCCTAGCAAACTCACCATTGTCAATCATCATTGTGCATAAAACCAAACATGAAAACCCAGCAGAAATCAGATTGATAGGAAGAAAAATCTAATCTTAAATTTAGAAGATCCAAAAATCAGAATTCTTGATTGAGAATTGAAACCCAGAGCGTGCTCCAGAAATCAGAAATCTTGTTAGAGACAACCGCAACACTGAATGACCTCCCTTGCCAGGTCCAAATCACTGGCTCTGGTGACCTTTATCATGCAATCAACAACACTGATCCTCTAACTTGCTTAAGCAGTTGATAGTTCTTCCACGCCTTTTCTTTTTAGCACAAACTAAGGAGTCTGCCTTTGTCCTTCTCAATCTTGCTTCCAATCTTCATGTAGTTGAGGTTTACGATTTTGTATAGAACATTGGTGCTGCAGCTGCATGATTAATTGGTTTAATTTATTTTTTTATTACAAATTCTATTGTTAGTCTTTTGATTCACATTCTAGATTTAACTAAGAGAGTCGCATGTTTATTAGAGATATTAATTAAAGTTTCCATGTGCCTTTATTGAATATCCTAAGCTTTTGAATTGATTATGATCAGGTGATTAGGCATTTATCGTTTTTGGTTCCCCATTTATCATATTTGAGTTTTCTTGCAAAATACAGTGGATTTGTGGTTTGTGTACCCTTCAAGCTCAAACACCTTTGTGTGCATAAGCTCAAAATGTGGCATTGAGGCTAGATGTGGTTAAATAGAAAGAGTATTTGACGCAGGAGTGAGTGCTTGATCTAAGTGCTTGATCTAACATTATAGCTTTACTTTGGCTACACCAAGATAACTCTTCCTTAATAAAAAAATAATTTCCTGGATCATTTGTAATTTTTAATTTGGTGCACTCTGTTTCACTCTACAAGACCTTCCTATATAGTTAACGCCTCCTAATTAGACTAATATCTTGCTCAGTAGAGTGTCTTGAATGAATAGGGTTGTCATTTAGCCCTGTTAATCCCATTGTTTTGTGGCTTATTTTGCATACATGGGTTAATATGAAATTGAATGTTCAAATGAATACGGTTGCCTCAAATAGTATCCAGTAGCATTACTCACATTCTTCAATCAAAGTTAAATAAATTAATCTTTTGGAATTATCTATCTTTTTTGCTATGGATATTTCAGGTTGAAAATTCGGACTCTAGATGCAATTAACTCGCTATGTGTCCTGATTATCTGTTTTGCTCTCATAGAAATCATCATGTTTTTCTTTGAAAGTAGATGTCATTTTAAATTTTAAGCCCTCAAAAATCTCATTATATTGAGAAAATGTATTGAAGTTTAGGATAAATGACGATAAATTACTACCCCTTCCTCAGATACCCAAATTACATAGTTGATACATGGGAATAAGGAATGAGGAATAGTAAGGGCAATTAAGGGATCAAGAATAAAAGGGTAGATTGGGTAATTAGTTTAATATCTCTATAAATAAGGTTTTGAAGAGTGAAATGGGCTTTGATATTTTCCCATTTCGGTCTCTGCTCCTTTTACGTGTATCAATAGTCCTTTCTTCTATTATGAAATATAAACAAATCTCCCTGAAGCCAATATATGACTCTAATATCTTGATGAACAACATTAATTTTTTTTTAAATAAAAACCATCACTTATTTGAAAATATGTTGTTTTTCACCTTGTATTTCAATGTTATGTATTTTGGAGTTAAAATTCATAAATTGAATTTATTCAAAATTGTGTTTACATAATTATTATATTGATCTAGTACACGTATATTGCTTATTATATTATTTGAAGAATAGATATAAGGGTATTTTGATCAAAATAGGCTTTCTTATAGTTTATATTATGTTGCAGGGTTAGTCAATGTACTGCATCTTTGAATATAATGGGGATTGCAATTTTAGTTTGTATCACGTAAATTGGGCATCTTTCAATTGAAGGGAGTGTAATTTATCCGAACTATAGCATCAATGGATCCTATGATCTAAAACCATGTAATTTGAGCATCTTCCCGGGGAGCAAAGGGTAATTTACCGTAAATCTTAGTATCAACCGGATCCTTTGATATGCATAACAATGTTTGTATCTATAGAATAATTGTAAATATAACATTAGTTCTGTTCACACAATCATTCTTTTAATAATTGTGGCAATTAAATTGCAGGATGGATCTTACTCTAGGGGTCCTGTAGATATCCCTTTGGGCGAAATTGATGATACGAATTATCATGTCACTCCAACTTACAAGTTCGAACAAGTGAGTTCAGCATCTATAGTCTCAGTTTTGACTGGCATAGATCAAGCATTAGTAATTAGTTTAGCAGCTTCAATCATATGGATCCATTCATCTTGCTTGCAACAAATATGGACTAAGCTGTATAGACAAAATGGAAAATTGAATGATTTCTCTGTTCTGCTAAATCAATAAGAGAATGCAACTGTTTTTATTGATGATACAACACACACGTGCATGTTGCTTCTGCTTGTCAATAAAGAATGCAACTGTTTTTATTGATGGCAATGCTTGCATGCTGTCTGTGTATGTCTACAATTCTGTGAATTCAATACATAATTAATTCATTAACCTCTCTGAACATTTTTAACAATTTATCTTGTTAATTGTTCCAAACCTAGAAACTTTTTCCTGGAATTCCTAAATTATAATGATGGCCATTTTGTACATAAGACGTATCACTTCATGTTAATTGTCTTCTCTGATTGTGACTTTTTAGTTGCTTCTTTGACTATAAAAATTTATGGTTAACTATAGATTTGCATTGTAGTGGTGGCAAAAGTTTCACGTGATAGCAATATGTTGATTGATTGAAGTAATCAGCGCTGTTTTTAGTGACGTAATTGTTAAAGATGAAACTTGTGCTTACGTTTTTTTTTTTTTTATATCTTTGTTCTAATTTTTTTCTGAATTTTTTTTTTAAAAGACATGACTAGTGGATGTTTTTATCAGTTAAACATCACATGATTGGATCTACTGCAATTCTTTTTTTTTTTTTTGTTTTTTAAAGAAATCAGAAGATACGTTCATTGTCTCTTATCTTCTAAAATTTGATTTTATAGAAGTAAAACAATTTTTTTTTTTGGAATTATTTGTTTTCGATTTGAATTGAATTGTATCTAATTGCATTTGTTTATTTTATGACAACAACTATTTTAAATGAAAAATTTTCACAAGAATTTGTTAACTTGAGATGGACATCTCCTGTGCAACGCACAGGGATTAACGGTAGTTATATTTTCATTAGAGAACCTGCTGGCAAACATTTGAGGAACATCATGTAGGTCTAGAACAATTGTTAATAAGATCTAGCATTGGCGCTACAGATGATATCAATATGCAGTAATTCTTTGAGCAGTAATGTTTGCAGACCTTATGATATTATTGTTCCTTATCTTTCCCTGTCCAATTATCTTTGGTAGTTTCATTAGCCTTCACAATTTTTCTAGTTCTTTCTCATGTTGGTAGGTTGATAGCCTCATTGAATGTAAATATAAAGCTCTTGCTATTTGATAAATGTTGGAGAGTTAGATTGAAATCTGTTGTGTTTCGATATTTGGACTTTCTCTTTTCCTATTACTTGAAATCTGGAAGATTATATTTGCAAACAGCAAAAATCTGCTTTTAATCTCTCACGAATTTTTCATATATAGTGCTTGGTTAAAGGCTGCCATAAAAGGATTCGTATTGTCCATACCATAGAATTCATAGACGGTGGTTCAGACATACAGATAATGAGGGTCGCCGTCTATGAAGAAGAATGGGCTAGTCCTGCCAATATCAAAGACCCAAGGTACATGTGCTTTATTTTCTACTTTAAGAAGTCTGCATCTGTGCCTGCAAAACACTTTTATCTGAAAGATATAAACATAATAGGGCATCAACTATGAGTAAGAGAATTCCACATAAGTCAAATTACCGGGCAAAATCGTTAGAAATATAAAAGAAGCTTACATTATATCTTGAATGCTTGTTTGTTCTTGTAATTTCTTTCTCCTGCGTCAAATTCTGTACTTTCATCTGTTTGATATGCAGAATGAAATAGAGAAAAACATGATCTTATGACTGAAAAATAAACAACAACAACAACACAACAAGCCTTTATCCCACTAGGTGGGGTCGGCTACATGGATTGCAAGACGCCATTGTGATCTTACGCCTTTATTATGACTGAAAAATGTCTTTTATTATTTCTCTAGAGATAAAATAGGGAAAATGGAAAAAAACAATGCCGTCAAAATATGCAAATGATAATTAAGTACCATAAAATGTGAATTATTTAGTCCCTACAGACTTGTCTCATGTTTTGATCTTTGATAAGATGGCTTATTTGTCCTTAGTGACTATTATAGAAAACGACTATTTTGGTTGGGTTATTGATGAAAATGGAACAGATAATGGCTACTTTCTTTCTGCAAATTTGTTTATCAATCAAATGACACTAAAATAGTCATTTTAGAAGGGAAGTAGTCATTTTTTAAATCATTTACAAATCACAAACTTGCAGAAAGAAAGTAGTCATTTTCTATTTTGTTTTAATTAATAACACAACCAAAGTAATCATTTCCTATGTTAGTCATTGAGGGCAAATGTGTCATTTTGTTGAAAATCAAAATGGTAGACAAGTCCTCAGAGACTAAATGATAATGATCACATTGAGGTATTAATTGTGAGGTAATTTCTTTTTGTCATTCTCCCATAAATAAAAGAACATTTGTTTTTGTGCATTAAAAAGAATTTTTTTCCCCCTGCGCAAACCAAGCCTTAGACCTTTTTCCCCTTCTCACTGTCATTCCTCCCTTGAGGCAATAACTAAATGCCATCACCATACTGAGCAGTGATCTGGAGTTTGATGTCAAGCCATTCTCTCAGAGAAAACGAACCAGACCATCAGAGCTGATGGGGTCCTGGAAAGTCTTTGAGGTCAGTGCAACTCCGGTGTTTGGCAATGGCAGCGACAACGACGATATCATAGAAGCCGGCAACGGCATCCCATTCATATACCTTTGTACAGAGACTCTGAAAAAGAGGAGCTTCCCTGAGAGCACCAACGCCTTTGGAGAAGAGGAGATGCTAGACATGCAAGATGTAACCATTCTATGGCTTCCTGGGGGTGTAACTTGCTATGTGGATATCAGTAAGGATGGTGTTCTTTGTATTGGAGTTGGATGGTACTCTGATGAAGGAATAAACTTGGTCATGGAGAGGATTATGGGGTTGATGGAAAACTTAAAGAAGTGAGGTGGAAATCAGAGGTAAAGAGAGAAGATGGTCTAATCCAACACCTGTATAGATATAAATTCTCTTGAAATTTTGTTTTTCTGAGGATTACTGACTTGTAAAGTATTTTGTATGGGGATTCAATTAATGATAGAATGTAAAGGCATGTTTGTGTAGCTAGACAGACCTCGCTCAATAATTTTCAGGTTCATTTAAGAGTTAAAAAGCAAATTGGCTTCTGACTAAAGGCTTATGAAATTTTTTGCAGACAGTGCAATCTAGTTTCTGCTATCACTAAAAGTTAATTTTACTTGACATAAAAATGATGGAAATTGATTTCAAAATTTACAGAAGATGATCAATAATTTTTTTTTTCCGGATCATTTTCTGTATTTTTTTTATCCATGTCTATAATTTGAGTTGTGTGCTGTAATTTTTGGTCATTTACTTAAAAGTGCGATAAATAAGAGGTAAAGAAAAGATGGTCTAATCCACCACCTTTATAATATGACTCTTGAATTTTTGTTTTTCTGAGGATTACAATGACTTGTAAAGTATTATGTGTGAGGAGTATTAGTGATAGAATGTAAAGGCATGTTTAGGGTTCATATAAATATGCAAAATAAAAATGAAGGGAGCAAGCAATAAAGTAAAAATACGATTTTAAATTAATAATGCCATTAGAGAGAGAATTAGCAAGAAAATAGGAGATAGCAGAAATCCATATACGTTCTTTTTTCTTTTTCTTTGGATGAACTTTGTTCATTTGGTTCTTGTTGAATTAACAAGACTTTCTTAATATATTTTTTTCTTTGTTTGAAGAAAGAAGACAATGAATATGCTTGCTCGTGCTTTTACCTTGATTGCTCGAGAGATTTTTTTTTTTTTTTATGAAATAAAATTTAGGCAAGTAGGGTCCCTGAGTTTCACCAGGGCCAATATGTCTTCAGGCCCAAAGTGTTTATAGATTATCCAACAAAAAGGTTGTCACGTTGGCAATAGGATTTCATGAGTTATGAGTTAAATTTTTATCACTAGATTAATTTTTGTTTGGTTGATTGCTCTAGATTTGTGCTTGGGGATTTTGATAAAGGGAGAAGACAACAGATCTAGAGAGCATATGAATATGGGGAGGAATGAGTTTTTTTTTTTCCTTTCTTTGATTGAGGAGCATTATGGACTTCTTGTTCTTGTTCTTGTTGTTTGATTATATATATATATGTATGTATGTATGTATGTATGTATGTATGTATTAAAAATTCCCATTCTTCTTAATAACGTCAAACATGTTGACGGTAATGAACATTTCATTGCACTACATTGCTTTACCATCTACAAGGTCAAGGAAGATTATGTTATTATATAGGAAAACTATTTATTATGGTTTTATTTCTTTGGATAATTATTATAAATTAATTAAGAATTTATTAGCATTTAGTATAAAATAATTAACTTTCTTTTATACCAAATCATAAATTATTGATCCATTCAACCAACCCACGTATTAGTCCAAAAAATGATAATTAAACCATAGTTAAATGCTACGCACCAATATTGGCATTTCAGAGTCATAGTCCTCTCAATCTAGAATCTTTTTTTCTTTTTTTTTTCTTTTTTTTTGATACAACGGAAAAATCAATCCAGAGTCTTTTACACTGGATCCACTGGTATTAATTTTAGGGAAAATGGCAATTAGGAACCCCTAAGCCCATTAATTACAATTAAGAATCTCATATTTAGCCAAACAAATCTAAATTATTGAAATTTCAATAATAAATTATGATCCTTTTGGAATTAAAAATATATATGAGTTTACAAAATTACTCTCCATTTGAAAAATAAAAGAAATGACACTGTTGAAATTACTATAATGGGATGAGAATATTGCTTATTTCAATTTGGAAATAAAGGAGTTGGAAATGAATTTTTACTTGTATGAAATTAAAATGCAATTTTAAAATTTTTGAAGGACATTTGTGAATATATAATAGTCCTTTAAAAATTACTACAAGTTCACTTCTAAATCTGAACTTCATCATTTGTAAATTTTATTCTGTTCATATATAGCTAGACCACTTGAAAATAAGAAATGACACTGTTAAAATTATTATCATGGGATAAAAACTTGAAATCTTAATTGGGAAACAAAGAACAATCATGGGAAATTAATTGTTTCACAATAAAAAACTAAAATTCACTTTTAAAATTTCTAATAGCATCTGTGAATATATAATAGTCATATAAAAATTTACTAAAGTCATTTCTAACATTTTAAACTACTCACATTTTTTAAAATTTTAAATAAGGACCATGATTCATTATTAAGAGTTTTAATAATTTATGATTTTAATTATAATTAATGAACCTTAAGGGTTCCTAATTGTTGTTTTTCCTTAATTTTGGGGAGAATGTCATATGAGAAGTTGAAAAGGAAAATAACAATTAGAGACCCATAAGAGCATTATTACAATTACAAACCCTTAATTAATATTATTAAAATTTCAATAATAAATATTGTCCTTACTTACAATAAAGTATTTTTTATTGATTGACTTAAGATTCACAATAGACTTTTACAAATTTGAACTAACATTACACAGATTTTCAAGTATATTTTTATTTTTTGTAGATTTCTCAAGTAAGTTTATTTATATATTAATAATAAAAAGTTAAAAATTTATAATTGACTCTCGTAAATTCTAACTATGGTAAACAAATTATTTTAAATATATTTTATTAATTTTTTAACTCCCTATTCACAATTTTTTTAATTGCAAGTAAGGATTAGGATCTATTTTTCAAATTTTAATAATTTAAAATTTATACTGTATTTCTTTCTGGAATTTTTAATTGTCATCTTTCCTGGTTCAAATTGGGCAATGTCATGAAATGTCATGAAATTGCTGATCAAGTACACAGGTACTATCTAGGTGCTAGGATCTTGAATAACTACCTCTCAGTGTGAAAGGAAAGTCTCATAAAATGAAGAGATTCAAGTGAAGTCTCAAGGGATTTTAAATTGAATTAAAATTTTGAACATATTTACAAAGTTGGCCTTTGAAAAGCTCGACCAGTTTTGATGTGAGGAGCAATTATTTGGACTAAATTCTTACTTTTGATCCAAGTTTAACCCCATGCTTCTAGAAGAGAGAACGGACAACCATTCACTTCCAATAAATGGAACACGTGGGTGGAATATTTGGTGGAAAAAAAAAAAAAAAAAAAGCTATAGCTAGTAGCCATAAAAATTGGAATATGAAGCTAAAAGAATATTGCCACTTTGCCTATGAAAATGGAAGCATACACACCCCTTCTTAGACACTTTTAAGTAGAGAAACAACACTTACAACCTGTTTGAATTGGATGTATAATCAATTTTTAGGGTGAAAAAAATCGATTATACTAAAAGCTACCAAACAGCCAACTAAAATCAAAATCAACTATAATTGATTATTAAGTCAGGATCACATTTTGAATAAAATTTAGGAGGTTGTTTATATATTTAAATTTACTATTAAATAATATATTTTACTTCTTAAATAAGTTTAACAAATTAATAATATTAAATGCAATTTTATTAACAATTTAATTTAAAAAGCAATGTTCTTTATAATAATTTGTACAGCTAAAATTAATTTTAAAAGAATAGTATTCAATAGATTACATTATAGCATAATTATTATAATTAAAATTAATTATATTAATCAATTAATTTTATAATCAATTATACCCAATTAAAATCTAAACGGACCCTTAGTAGAACTACAACCTTGCTACTCAACTGTTTTTCTTCTATATTATCATCTAACGATTTGTGTAGTTTATTTTAGAACATTAAATAGTACTATGCTTGCTCTCATTTTATAGTTCTCACATTTTGGCTTAATCCTATTTTTTTTCATTTTCTATTTTTTTAAGCATTTGTGTGCAGGGAAATTATGGAAAAAGTCTCTAAGAACTCAACATTAATTTAGCAACCACAAAAAAAAAATACACCAACAAAATGATAATTGTGCACCTACAATCCACTTTAAAATGTCCTTTTTTTCCCACTCCAAAGTTCACAACATTTTCCTTCTTCTCAATCTCCTTATTAGCAAACAAACGTACACATGGTAATCAATATTACATTGCACCCTATTACAGTACATTACAAAGAAAATGTATAATTGAACCAAACAAGTATTTAAAATAAAATAAAAAATGGACTACTTCTGTTCTAAACCTTATAAAATAAAATGAGAAATGGAAACAGTTATTTCTATGCTTCTTTTTATTCACCTATTTAATGAAAATTGTCATTTGTAACTCTAAAATTATTATTTAGCTTCAGTTTCAGGATTCAGTACTTATGAAATGAAAATATCATATATTTCTTACATTATTTTTTTTCATGAGAATATTCCATTTGTTACTCTGAAGTTACCATTTATATTTGAGGGCATTATAGTCATTTGTTAAAAAAATGAATGCCAAATAAGCCCTTAAGGACTTCAAAATAATTATCTATTTTATTGTTCTTTTTCATCATTTCATTTTTCTATTTGAGTGACATTTATTTGTCATTTTTCCTTCCCCAAAAGCATATAAAGAATTATTTATTTATTTATAATTTGGCCAACGCCAAAACTATTTATTGAAATACCATTGAAGCAGGATTTCATTTTGGGGGGAATTGTGTTGTGTATCCATTTTGAAATAATAGGCATGAAATTAAATAAAAATAAAGCTACTCCCATTATCCGAAAGTCAAAATCAAAACCTTCACTCTACTTGTTTGGCCTATAAATACGTCATCACTGTGGTGTCATATCTTTGCAGAGAGCAATCAGAACGAGAAAAACTCTCAGAGATCAGTTCACTGAGAGGTTTCATATTCAAAACTGTCAAATGGCTGTCGGGGGTTCGCCGTTGATGCTCCGTCATCCAACGCCGCCGGCGACGGCAAGATCTCTCCTCGTCGTCATCACCTGCATCGTTGCGGCATCGAGTGGTCTCATTTTTGGATATGACATCGGAATTTCAGGTTTCTTTCCTCTAATTTGCTTCTGAGTTGTTTCTCTTTTCCCCTTTCTTTTAATTTCAGTGTCTGATTCATTATCCCTATTGCTTGATCTGCTTCATCTTTTCAATATCTTCCACAGTACGTTGAAAACTATGAACTGAACTGATCTGTTGTGGTAATGATATTTTAATTTTAATTAATTAGTTTGAAATGCGCATATATTTTTTCTCTGAATTTTAATTATTCATCAATTATTATTTATATGACAGACTGAAAGTAATTTTCATTACATAAATTAAAGATTGATGGTCTATTATCATTTATTAACTCCTTTTAGTCTAAATTACAAGATACTTCTGAACATATTTCACATGCACAAATAAAAATAATTATTTTCTTAATTACTTCAAAAAAGTCATATTTTCTTTT
>NW_026556967.1:0-29431 GCF_029017545.1 Prosopis cineraria
CATTAGATCGTCCTTCAACATTATGTCTCCTCTTCCAACATCAGCTGATGGCCTTGTGTGGAAGCACAGCCTGGACGAGCTTTCATCACCAACACGAACCTCAGATTGATATTCCTACTAGTTTTTTGTTCCGATGAGCTCCTAGAGAAAATAGATTTGCCACTTCCATGGCATAATTCTTCTGGGTTTGACCCCACCGACCGCCACCGATAAACAAGATCCATCAGCCTCTCGTTTTAGTTTCGCTAACTCCTTGCACTCCATTGTTGAAATCTTTCTTGACAGCAGCGAGAAAAGCTTTTCTTTCTCTGAAATGTACACTGGGTTTCCCTTCTGATTCAGACAAATATAAGGATTTCTTGGCGATAAATTGTCTTTCCGTGAGCATTCGCAAGAAAATGAACTGCCGGTTCATGATGCTGCTGCTGCTACAGATGTGAAGCCCTTCGAAATTTCCTTTCAGAGAAGTGATCAGGTTCTTACTTATTACTAAAACTTTCTGATTTCGTATAAGGTCGAATTTTACCTTTGTTAATCTATCGTTTAGCATAAAAAGGAAATTAGGACTAGATTTGAATTCAGTTATCTAACAGTGTATATCTGTAATATGTGATGATTCGCTGGCCTTCTATATTAGTCAGATCAGCGGTGCTCACGAGCTTGTGGGGTTGCTTGTTTTCCCTCTTCGATCAACTCTATTCTACTTCTAGGAGCTCTCTAACTCGTAAAAGAAGAATAAGATGGACCAAGGATCTTCATGAGCCTTTCGTCATGATTGTTGACTGCCTTGGTGGTCCTGAAAGTAAGTTTACTTGACACACGACATAATATAGTTTAGTGTAACAACACGTTGCTTAGGTCTTGATTTGTGATCGTGTCGTTCGATCCTAATTATTGTAGAGGCAAAGCCTAAGTCCATACTAAAGATGATGGATTCAGATATGCTGACCATTTCTCACATCAAAAGTCATTTGCAGGTGATTAAAATTCTTAATATTAAGCAAATCATATGTTGTTATGAAACTTCGTTAATCGTACCTACTACTTGTCCGTCTCTATTTGCCTTGCAGAAATATCGATCTACAATATGCGTGCGGAAAGATTTGCGGGGTAAACTATATTTCTGTCCAACTTGCTTATATTACAGCAGTACCTCGTTCAACCAAATACATATAATCCTGCATGAAATATCGGTCAAACATACAATCTTCTTTTGTATTTTGATCTGTTTTAATAAAGAGTTTCTTCCAAAGATGGTTTATGGAGAAAAAGTGTCCTCATACAAACCCAAATCCCATCATTAGACCTCCTCTAATAGAAAATTGAATGAAAGTAAGCTTTTTCATTCGTTTGGATGGTGAGTGTAGACATGAAACACTCTGGAAATTAAAATATGGCCTATGTATATTGGAGGCTAAATGTGAATGTCCAAGATCGGTTAGATATTTTAGTTTGCATTTTTGGACAGTATTCACTCTCTTGGGCTAAACAGTAACCGGCTTGGCTTTTGGTATTTCAGAAAAATCTGGAGAAGGAAACGGACCAGAAGGAGTCTCCGAGCTTCAACTTAAAATGTTATCCACATTTTTCAATTTAATCTCAGTAAATCCTCTGTCATGTCTTATTTCTTCAACCATAATTAACACGTAAAATGTTTCTTGGTGCCAGCTATAAGCAGATTGAGGAATCACTACAACTTCAGCTTGAGGTCCAAAGGAGTCTTCACGAACAACTGGAGGTACTAAACGCAATACAGCATAACTTGGTTGCGAATCTTGTTTAACGTAATTACATCAGGGTTACTTTATTTATTTATTTATTTTTTTAATGCTCAGATACAACGAAATCTGCAACTGCTAATAAAACAGCAGAGGAAGCGGCTCAAAATAATGTCAGATCATCACCAAAAGCAAGGAAGCAAACCACAAGTGAGTGTCCCCACCAAATGATGGAGCATAGCTTGGGCATATATTTGTTTGGAGCAATCAACTATGTGCAAAGGAGGAGAGGGTATTCACTATTGAGTTTCAAAGATGGTTTTGTCAGAGTAGATTGGTCTTGTACTTTATAAAGTTGGGTGGAAGGATCCAGAGCTAAAGAGGGTCATTGAATGATATTCCAAGGGGTTTTTATGTTACCCTGGTTGCTTAAAATCAACATAACAAAAGATTACAAACTTTAAAATCAGTCTCTTCCAAAATGCATTAATAAATTAAATTTTTTCAGCTGACAATATCAAGGTATTATTATAAATATTATGGTATGAATATCCATAACTTATAACTCCTAGATTCATTTATTCTTAGTGTCCTAATGAATGTCATGGAAGGAGTTTATTATTATTAATAGCTTATAATATTTAAAAGTTACATAATACACCATTATATGCTTCTTTATATCTTTTTAACATTAAAATCGGATTTGAATGGTTGAAGGCCTATAAATAAAAGTCATGTTCAAAGCATATATACTAGTAAATAAAATTTTTTTCTCAATTATTTTTTCTTTATTTCTTTTATTGTCTTGTTCTTTTTTATTCTTCATATTAACTATATTTTATAACACGTTATTAGCACGAATTAGCTCTAAAAATAAGGTATGAGCTTTTAGCTAAGTTAATATTTTCTTATATTATAATATATATATATATATATATTATATTTTTTATTATTGTTCTATTAACATTCATAATTATGTTGTTTATATATTTACTACATTATATTTTATTCTTTTATTTTCTTATCATTTTCTTTTCTTAATTACAAAGTGATTTTATATTTTTTTCATTTTGTTCATTTACCATCCATTACTTTATTTTTATTATTTGTTGTTCCATATATTTTCATGAAGATTGATACACTTATTTTTCTTTCTTTATGTTTATGTATTTAATAATCTTTATTTTTTTAGTCCTTCATTAAATTAATACTACATATATATACATATTATACATTTTGTGTTTGTTATGTGAGAGAGAGTGTGTGTGTGTTAATCAATTTATGTTGTTAATAGATTTTTGTTTCATTTGTTAATATCATATGAATTGTTTGATTCATTGATCAACTTATTTGCTTTATTGCATTTTTTTTATATCTTTATTATGTCTTATTTGTATAGTAAGTTTGGTTGTTCATGTTTGTGCTTCTTTATACTGTGCTTTATTATGAATTATATTCTATAATCTATTTATGGTTATTTATCATTTCTCTCTCTCTCTCTCTCTCTCTCTCTCTCTCTCTCTCCTCTCTCCTGTGTAGCAGCAATATCATGAAAAGAATCTTAAAAAGTATTCTAAATTAATTTCATGTCTTCTTGTGGATAAACAAAATAATGAGCTGTTGATGAAAAATTATGAAATCCATTCCATTAGATCAACTCCATTCCCTAAAGCAAATATGACTATACATAGTAATTACTGTGGTTGCAGATGCGAACATGGTTGTGGCAGGGGACGTATTAATTACCGTTATCATGATGGTGGTGGTACTAATTATAATTCTAATGTCCATTGAAAGAAAAAAAATAATGAAAAGCAAAAAAGAGATAAGAGTGATCATTTAAAAATTGTTGAAAATTAATGTTATTGGTGTGTATGAAGGGGTATTAATAATGTACCTGTCATACCCGAGCATCTAACAAAGCTTTATCAAGCCTCCATAAAAAAAGAATTCAAATAATGTGGAAGCAAATTTTACTTCTCAAAATAAGATTATGTTGAGGCAAATTTTGCATACAAAAATGATAATATTAATGAGTTGGATGATATTAATGGCCTTAATGCTATGACACACTTGAAGGTGGCTAATTTCTTTGAAAATTAAGATTAAACAAATTTGGTTAAAAAATAATTAGAATAATTTAGATTATATTTTTGGATTATGTTTCCATCCAGCTTTCTTATTTTCTTATAATAAAAGTGTTATTGCTTCGAACAAGTTTCATTTTATCAAGTATATATTTTAATATAATTTTTCTTTTGTTGAAGAATATGGATATTCCCCTTTCTTTCATTGGACTTAAGAATGAAGATATATATCTCATGAATAGTGCTACAGCACATACCATAATTAAAAAAATACTTACCTATTTAACAATAAGAGACGAAAGCATTAATACCATAACAGGTAATACTAAATTAATTGATAACTTCGAAAGAGTAATTATAATATTACCCGAAGGAATAAAAATTATTATAGATTAGGCATTACATTCATCTAATTCTCAAATAAATTTATTAAGTTTTAAAGATATTCGTTAAAATAAGTATCTTATTGAAACTACAAATGAGAAAGATGTTGAATATCTACAAATTACAAATTTTAGATCTAGAAAGAAAAGTGTCATCAAGAAATTATCAATGTTATCTTCTAGTTTGTACTATACTCAATTGAAATAAATGCAATAGTCAACAAGAAGTTTATCAATTAAGATACATTTTATCATTTGGCATGACCGGTTAGGCCAACCTGGGTTAACGATGATGCGAAGATTTATTAAAAATTTACATGAACATCCATTGAAGAACTGAAAAATTCTTCAATTTAAGGATTTTTGATATGTTGATTGTTCTGAAGAAAAAATAATTAAAAGACCTTCAATTACAAAAGTGAGAATTGATTTCCCTGCTTTTCTTGAACATATTCAAGAGGATATATGTGGACCTATCCATCCACTATGTGGACCATGCAGATATTTTATAATTTTAATACATATATCTATAAGATGGTCACATTTGTGTTTGTTATCAACACGTAATTTAGCATTTATTAGATTATTTGCTCAAATAATTCAATTAAAAGCATAATTTTTAGATTATGCAATTAAGATGATTCATCTTAATAATGTTAGTGAATTTTCATGATAAATTTTTGATAATTATTGCATATCAACTAGAATAATAATTAAAAAATCTATGCACATGTTCACACTTAAAATGGTCTAGCAAAATTATTCATATGCCTTCAATTGATGACTAGACTGACATAATGCTCCTGAGGACAAAATTTCCTATTTCAACATAGGGACATGTGATTTTACATGCAACAACACTTGTGTTTATTAGGCTAATAAATTATTATAAATTTTTTTATTACAATTGGCTTTTAGTCAGAAGCCAAATATTTTTCACCTTAGAATTTTTGGATGTGCAGTGTTTGTTCCTATTACTCCACCACAATGCACAAAGATGGGACCTTAAAGAATGTTGAGAATATATGTTGGTTTTGAATCTCCCTCTATAATCACGCATATAAAACCATTGATTGGAGATTTATTCACGGCATGTTTTGATAATTGCCATTTTGATGAAACCATTTTTCCAACATTGGAGAGAGAAAATAAGTAGCTTGACAAAGAAATTACATGGAATGTATTATATCTATCTCATCTAAACCCTTATATAAAACAATGTGAACTTAAAGTTAAAAAAATCATTTACAAAATATTGCAAATGAATTTCCATATACATTTATTGACCTTAAAAGAATTACCAAGTTTCATATTTCAGCTAAAAATGTTCCTATTAGAATTAAGTTCCAGTAGGACAATTAGAAAGTGCAAATGAATTTAAGCTATGTTTAAAGCAAGGTAGACCAATTAGTTACAAAGATAAAATTCCAAAAAGATGAAAGGAGTACAAAATAAAGATGGTATAGTTGAGGAGGTTGGTACTCTAAAAGAGTACAAATACATAACTAATCAAAAGACCTTAGAAGAGGTCCAGATATCTAAAGATAATGAAGAGATCTTGATAAGTTATGTCACTATAAGAAAAAGATGGAATCGAAAAAAATATGGTCATTAATGACATATTTTCATATAATGTTGTGAAAATAATGAATCAAAATGAGGATCTAGAACTGAAATCAATTGAAGGCTGTAGATGTAGAATTGATTGGTCAAATGGAAAGATACAATCCAAATAGAGTTAAGTTCACTTTCAAAACATGAAGTTTTTGGACCTATAGTCTAGATACCTAATGATGTATTGCCAGTTGGATATAGATGGGTATTTGTACAAAAACAAAATGAGAAAAATGAAGTTGCTAGATATAAAGCACGATTAGTAGCATAATAATTTTTACAAAAACATGGCATTGATTATGAAAAGACATATTCTCCTCTGATAGTTGCGATCACTTTAAGATATTTAATTGGTCTGATAGTACATGAAAAACTTGACGGCACTTAATGGATGTTGTTACATCCTATTTATATGACCCTTTAGAAATAAAAATTTATATGAAAATCCTTAAAGGATTATATTCAAATTACCAGAAGCATGTAAAGATTCTCGAGAAAAATATATAATTCATTTGCATAAATCTTTGCACAAACTGAAACAATATGAAAGAATGTGGCATAACCATCTCAGTGAATATTTGTTGAATGAAAGTTATAAAAACAATCCATTCCCTCCATGTGTCTTTATAAAGAGAAATGAGTCAGAATTTGTTATAATTATGTCTATATAGACGACTTAAATATAGTTAGAACTCTAAAAGAGCTCTAAAAAGTAGTTGATTGCTTAAAAAAAATTTTAGATGAAAGATCTTGAAAGAACAAAATTTTGCCTTGGTTTATAAATCAAACACTTAGCAAATAAATTTTTTTTATCAATCAACTTACATTAAAAAAATATTGAATCAATCTTACACGGATAGAGTGCATTCATTAACTACTCTAATGGTTGTAAGTAGAGCTAGGAATTCGGGCGGGCTGGGCCTATTCGAGCCGAACAGGCCTGAACCCAAACAGGCCCGACTCTTTGAAAAGCCCGAATAGCCAAGCCCGGCTCGAATTTTTTCAGGCTTCGAGCGACCTGAATACCTGAATTTAATTTTTAAAATTATTTTTAATTATTTTTTTACTTTAAAATTAATTATTTTATTTTAAAAAAATATAAAATATATTTTTTTAATACTTAAATGATGTCTAGGACTCAAATATATGGTATTTTAGTATAAAATAATCTAAAATTTAAAAAATTAATTAATATTTATTATATTTTATATATTTTGTAAAAATATAATTGTTTTATTCGGGCATTCAGGCCAAGCTCCAACCCGATCGGGCTTGGCTTGAATTTTTTTAGGCCTATTCAGGCCGGTCCAAATAGGCTCAAACATAAAAAAAAACATCCTTTTTTCTAAGCCTGGCTCTAAATTTTTTCGGGCCAATTCGAGCTAGCCCGTCGGGCTTGGTCTAAATTATCGGCTCTAGTTGTAAGCAGGGGTGAAGCCAAAAATTTTTATTAAGGGAGGCCGAGATGACAAGTATATATGATAATTAAAGAAAAGTTAAATATGTGTGTGTGTATATATCATCGATATAATACAAATATTTCAACACATATATTTACATTTAATTTTACACATGTATAACAATACACACGCACATATTAAGTTTTGCTCATCAATTTTTAATGATATAAAAATCATTAGTTATTATGTCTGCAATAAATTTTTTAGCAATTTTCTTCTCAACGTGAATTGTCATTAAATTAATGAAAATTTTATCATCCTTATATGAGAATTAAATGATTTAAATACATTATTAAAATTTAAAGTTCTATTCAATATAATAAGCTATATTACTTGTTTATTGAATTACTATTTAATTCTTTTCAAATGATAATTATAGTAAATAAATATATCAACACATTAATAATACTCAATTGTCATAAAATCTTTTTGTCAATGAAATCAAATTATATGAGAGTAAAAACCATTCATATCATAAAATTTAATAGCTTGATTGTTTTAAAAAAAGTAATTTCTTTTTAGAAAAATATCTTCATCAAATCTCTTAACTTTTGGATAAGTGATTTTTTAATAGATATCAAGCACATAGCATTTAATATACCTTGCAATTTTTGTTGTAATGCTTAACAAAATTTGTTAATAATAATTCTCACAATTTCTTTCATTGAATATAAAATGAAAGCAAAATAATATGACATTTTTAAGAACATATATAGTATTATCTTATTAAAAATGAGTAAATCCTATGATATCTACATCTTCAAGCTATTAAAATAGTTGCTTTATACATATATAAAAGACTACATATATAATTAAAATAAGAATTTCATATAGTGTTTCGTAACTTTTATAATGTGTCAATTTAAAAAAACTAAAAATATATAATCCTTACATTTTACTAAGAAAAAAAATTAAAAAATTAGGGGGCCGTGGCCCCTCCAGTCTCCCATCTCTCCACCCCTGGTTATAAGATCTCTTGATGATAAAAAAGATTCTTTTCGTCCTCAAGAAAAAGATGAAGAACTTCTTGTTTCTGAAGTACCATGTTGAGTGCTATAAATGTATTGATGTATCTTGCTAATTCAATAAGACCTAACAGTAAGATTTAGTTCTTCCTTAATAGAAAGGCATTAGAATAGAGTTAAACACTTATTTCTATATCTTCGAGGAATAATTGATATGGGATTAATTTATTCTAATGAATTTAGATTACAACTTATTAGTTATGTAGATGTAAGATTTCGATTGGATCCACACAAAGGTAGATTACAAATTAGATATTTGTTTATTTATAAGGGTATAATAATATCTTGGCATCCAATAAAACAAACTTTAGCTGCTACCTCATCAAATCATACATAAATAATTGCAATTCATGAGATAAGTAGGGAATGTGCTTGGCTAAGGTCAGTGATTCATCATATCCAAACAATATGTGATTTATTGTTAGGAAAAAAATTCCAACAATATTATATAAAAATAATATAGCATGCATAGCTCAATTGAAAGGAGATAGAATAAAACATATTTCTCCAAAATTCTTTCACTCATGACCTTTTGAAGAGCAATGATATAGATGTATAGCAAATCCACTCATGCGACAATCTTACATATTTGTTTACTAAGACATTGCCAACTCTAACATTTAAAAAGTTAGTGTATGGTATTAGAATGCATACACTCAAAAATATAAAGTGATGACATCACCTAGGAAAGTGAGGTGATATTGTTACCAGGAGAAACTATGGGGAATAAATATTATGTTGTACTCTTTTTCCTTTCTAAAGTTTTGTCTTACTAGGTTTTTTTGGAAAGGTTTTTAATGAAACAAGGTTTTAATGGAAAGGTTTTTTGAAAAGGTTTTGTCTTACTCTTTTACTAGGTTTTTATCCCATTAAATTTTTCTAATGAGGCTTTAATAAGGAACAATGCTTGTTATAAACATCTAAGGGAGAGTATTATAAATATTATGTTATATATGTCTATAACTTATAGCTCTTAGAATTTCTTTATTCTTAATGTCCTAATGAGTAGCATGAAATGAGTTTCTTATTATTAATAGCTTATGATCTTTAAAGGTTATATAATGCATCATTATATGCTTTTTTATATTTTGTAATATTAGGATAGGACTTGAATAGTCAAAGGTTTATAAATAGAGATCATGTTCAAAATATATGTACACTAATAAATAAAAATTCTCCTCAATTGTTTTCTATCTATTTTTTGTATTGTCTTATTCTTCTCTACTCTTTATATTGACTATATTTTATAATTGGTATGATTTTTTTTTAAATATTACAGTCTTTCTATGTGAAACTAAAGTTCAATCAAAATTTCCAACAATAAGATAAACTTATATAGATACAAAAAATTACTCTAACATAAATGTATGCACACATTTATATGTATGTTTGTATGCATGTGTGTGTATAAGCACACATGTAAATATTATTATCTCTATTCTAAAGTATAAAACATTTTAAGAATATTAAAAATTTATTAAATATGCTTATATTTTAATATTACCTTTTTTTCTCCATTTAATTTCTGCCCATCTCTCTTTTCAATATATTAAATGAAGGATATTTTTTATATTTTTATTTTTATTTTAAAAACTAAGGTTGTTTAGTATACTTAACAAAGTTTATTGGTGCGTAAAATTTTATTTAAAAATATCTTATAATTTAAAATGGAGGGAGTAATTAATATTTGCCTCTTTTTGACTATATCAAATCATCAATTTTGCTATTAATAAGACATAGACAACACGACTTATTTTGAGATCATGGTCTAATACTTTGTTCAAATGGAGAGAAAACGTGAAAGAAAATAAGATATAGGAGGAAAATAGGGGAGAAAATAATTTTTTATCTTTTTAGATAAGGAAAAAAATGAAAAGAAGGAAGGTAAGGGAGACAATAAAATATGAGACCCACTCTCCCCCCCCCCCCCCCCAAATTTTCTCTACATGCACGAGGAAATTTTGGAAGGAAAATTATTGTTTCATGTCTGCCTTCCTCTCTACCCCATGCTCCTTGATTTGTTGTATGCATATCAAAATCAATTTCAATGCTCATCATATAGATGAGTATTGAGAATTCATCATCCCTGAACTATTGAATTGTCTGGATATAATTTGGATGATTTAGATTTATTTGTTTTAAAAAAATATTTTAATGAATACAGAATTTAAAATAAAGATAATTTTTTAGCTGTCAATTTTTTAAAAAATAACTTTTTACTTAAAAAATACTCATTGAAAAATTATATATCTGAATAATTTAAAAATGATGAGCTCTGAGATTTTTTGATGGGCACTAAACTTGGTTTCAATGTATATCACCGGTCAAGCTGCGCTCCACTAGATGCAGGTTTGCATTTTTCTGCCGGTCCTCCAAGTTCTAAACACACGTGTGATAAATTCCGTGTTAATATTAATACATATTTGTAGTAGGATCTGGTAATTAGAGAGATCAGATAGGCTCCCAGGAATGTTTCTGATTTTAATAATCTAGCAGACTAGTGATGGAGAAAGGCAAAGTTTTTTATATATATATATATATATATTATTTTCTGTTATTATATTTAATTTTAATAAATTACCCACTTTTTATTTTTTAAATAGAAAATATTATGTTTTTACTAATTTTTTTGGCTTTAAAATACAATATCATGGAAATATATTCTTTAATAAATAATTTGATTTGAATTTATTTTGATGAAGCTAATTTTAATATATTTTTTCATTCAATTTATTTTTATAAAGATAATTATATAAAGCATTATATAGTTTCACATAAGGATATTATAGCCATTCTAATATTTGCTCATTCTCTTTTTTTTTTTTCTTTCTTATCATCCAAACATAAAGAGAGATAATATTTTTTTAATTTTTTTCTTAATTTTTTAATTTTTTTCTTTTCATCCAAACAGAATGGGAAAGACCACGGTCATCTTAAGTTAGAACTACCAAAATTTGTGTGCATGCAGGACAATTCAGAAACGCACATGTTCTTTCATGCAAATAGAAGCCCAATATTTTGTTCCAATTAACCATGACGCCAATTAATGATGTGGCTACATTGCGTAGTCGTTTTTTGGGCAATTGACCGTTTGGCTTGTTCAGGCGATTAGGTATGGGCCGGGCCTCGGTGGTTCAAGCCTTCAAGAAGACTCAAAAACGGCGGGCAATTTTGCAACCATTTTATTTGAACTTTGTGCCCTAATCGACGAGCCATGTGGAGGCCGGAGGTCGGAGACTCCATTTCGTGCTCCTTGAAATTCTTTCGATTATCTCATTTAGATTACTACGAAGCTCCTCTATCTCGACTCTCACCCAAACGAGGACGACGACGTACCTGATATTCCCCATCCTGTTTTGCTATCTTGACTCTGGCAGCTTTACTTGACAAAGCGTGTTTTTGCTCCTCTTCTCACCCGCCTTAAATCTCTCTGGAGTGGTGATGATCCACTTGCGAAAGCTTAGATTGACATTCACTCTCGGACGTTTTGCTTCTCATTTTTTTCTCAGGTCGTCAGAAAACCTAGTGGGGTCTATTGCTCAAAACCCTAGATTATACAGAGCTGACAGAGCGGTTCCACCTGCCTATTGTGAAGATCTTGAAGCGGCTCTGACTGCTGTCGGTCTCACCATTAAGCAGGCCCTGAAAGAAGCCGAAGCTGCATTACTTGAATATCTGCATAATACTAGAAGCATCCAGTACTTGGATGCGGATAATATGAGTAGAAACTCACCTTACTTTCTTGAGGAGCTTATGAAGAAAGTAACCATAGAGGAGAACATCAGGCTATCAGTTTACAGGTATTTGTGTTACCATCCCATCAATGAATTTGAGCCCTTCTTCGAAAGCATGGGTTTAAAACCTTCTGAATATGCATCTCTTTTACCGAAAAATATGATTTTTCTGAGTGATGACCAACTGTTACTGGGGAACTATCACACTCTTTGTAACTATGGGATCCCCCGTAATAAGATGGGGAGGATATATGTGGAAGCAACTCAAGCGTTTCGCTATGATTACGGGGTTTTACCATCAAAGCTCCAAGCTTACGAAAGATTGGGTCTTTGCCATTCTACTTTATTAAAAGTTATTGCTTCTAGTCCATACCTTCTGATTGGAGATTGTAACCCTGATTTTGTCAAGGTTATAGGGAAGTTTAGGCATTATGTGAATGATATTAATTGGATTGAGGGACATTTATTGGATGGGACTTCGTGTAATTGGAGCCAGATGCTTAGGGTCATGTGCTTTTTTGGAAGGGTTTTGACTGAGCAACAGTTATCTGACATGATCAACCAGCACCCTGACTTTTTCTTTGACGGATCGGGAGGTAGCAGGACACTCTCCCTTATAGTCTTCCTCCTAAAATTTGGATTGTCAGTGGATGTAATATCCTTCATATTTGTAAATTTTCCACCAATAAAAGTGAGCAAATTCCTTTCAAATTTGAGGCATTGTCTTCTAATCTTAAGTGAACTTGATATGGAGGCTGCAGAGATTGGGAAGATTTTCCATTCTCACTCCTTAATGTTGGGTTCATTCACTTTGAGAAGAACAAATAGTTTACTTTGTAACTTGAAAGCTGGGAAGAAGCGACTTAGGATGCTTATACAGGATAATCCGCTAGAATTGAAGAATTGGGAATTGGGAATAAGAGTTAAGCCTTTGCCAGGCCACAACGAAGCGACAATATCCCGGTTGCGGAAGACAGAGTTCTTGTTGAGCTTGGGATATGATAAGGACTCTAAAGAGATGGAAGAAGCATTTAAGGTGTTTAGAGGTAAGGGAGCGGAACTCCAAGAGAGGTTCGACTGTATTGTTCGAGCTGGCTTGGATCCTCAAGACGTGCAGGAAATGGTTAAAATTTCCCCTCAGATTCTTAATCTCAGAGCTACCGCGATCAACCGGAAAATTGACTATCTTGTAAATGAACTTGGATATCCCATATCATCTTTAGTCAACTTCCCATCTTTTCTTAACTACAGAACTGACAGAGCCCAGCTTAGGGTCTCATTGTATAAGTGGCTTGTGGAACAGGGATGTGCTGATCCCAATCTTTCTTTAAGTACTGTAGTTTCAACCTCAGAGGAAGTGTTCGTACAGCAGTATGTAAATCGCCATCCAAGTGGCCCTCAAGTTTGGCAAGATTTGAAGGATAAAATTTTTTCTCAGAAATAACATTTTCATTGTTTCGACATATTAATGATCTAGGCTTGATAATGACATTCTAGTTTCTCTCCAAAACTCTCGAGTGGTGAAAGGATGATTAACAAATGACATGCATGTGTTGTGAAACGCATTGCCTGTAGTTAGTTAACTTGATTAGTGGATGTGATTATATACTTTGTAGTTAGCCCATTGAAGATTAGTCTCGTTGTTTAGAACTTAATTAGCTTATTGAAGATTAGCCTTGTTTGGAACTCAATAGTTTCCTTTCATGGCAGTTGGCACAAAGAACAACTGCCGGTTCCTAGACCTCACAGACTAGAGAGGAAATAAGCTGTCTATTGCTGGTAGCTAGACATCACTCCGGTGTTATTATTTTTACTAATTTCACCAATATCAATGTGAAAAAAATATAAAAAATAAAAATGTATAAAATTCTAAGTTTATCTTTACATAACAAATAAAAAAATGATGCCGTGTTAATTTTTTCTTTTATAAAAGTTAATTTTAAAAATATTTTCAAATATTATTTGAAAAATTGTATTGTGACTTATAAATAACATTAAATAAATTTTATGAAATATGATTTATAAGTGGGACTAGAGGAAGTATGTCCGATAAAAAATTGATTGCATTATATTCTCTCATTTTAATTTATAAGGTATTTTTAAATAAAATTAAACCTACTAATAAAACTAATTAAATATATTTTACAAATGTTTTTCAAAAAAATATAAACATTTAAAAATATTATTTATTTAATATGTTATTTATAAAAAAATATAACAGAAAGGATAATATTAAATTATACACAATGTGCATTATATTTTTTGGAAAACAAAAGGTATTCCATTAGTTAAATGTATGGTATATTCTCGGATGTTGAACTTAGTCAAAACTTATCATCTTTTTTCCCACACCTGAAAAAAACATTTTCACATTTATTTTTATTCATAAGTATAAGTGTTCGGTTAGACAAATATTTATATATTTAGATTAATGAAAAACATTCAAGAGATTTAAAATTGAACCAAAGTGTTTTTTTAAATATACACACACATATAATTCATATACCTTTCCAATTAAAAAATAAATCATGGGAATTCATTTTAACTTGATATAAGTTTCACGGAGTTTGAAATTTATTTGAAGTTTTATTTAATTTTATGTACGCATTGATTATTTAAAAGTAAATAAATGGTAGAATTTATTTTAATTACACTAGAGTTGGTAAACGGGCGGGCCTAGCCTATATGGGCTCGGCCCTTATAGGCCCGGCCCTGATGGGCCTAGGCCTTAAAGTCCGGTTATCCCAAATTTATCTTAAAATTGAAGCCCGACCCTTATTCATAGGGCTCAGGGCCGGGCCCGTAAGCCCGGATAAAAATAAAATAAAATTTAACATTAAGATTTATTTAAAATATTTTAAAATTTAACATATATTAAATCAAAGTCTCACATAATCTAAAAAATGAACAAAAAATTGAAAAGTCTAAATAAGATGAAGGCAAACATCATCATCAATCCTAATCAAGTTCAAGATCTCCCTCATTATCATCCATAAATAAAATATTAAAACCCTTAGATGTAGGTCCACTTGTAAAAGATGGAGGCGGAGGCTCAATATTAATTATTTTTGCAGCTTCTTCATCATCACTTACAATAATTATTAATTAAATTATTTTATTATCAAATATATATCTATACATATATCACAAGATAAAATATAAAAATTATTATAAAATGGCACAAAACAATTCAACCAATTGCTGGTACAAAATACAAATCAATGTTTGCACATTATCTAGAAAGAAGTGAAAACAATACTTTGTGAATAGTAAAACGGGCTTCACGGGCCGCCCGAGCCTGAGCCCGTTTTTCTATGGCTTAAAAGGGTCGGGCTTCGAAGCCCAATTACCCTAAAAAATGCTAAATTTTTACGCCCTAACCCTTATTAAAACGGGCTTAAACGGACGGCCCGTCAAGCCTGACCCTTATTCCCGACTCTAAATTACACTAAGGTCTCTTCTACATTACAAGATTTGGTCTTTACGCTTTTAATATGTTTTAGCATTAGTCCATGTGCTTCTATTTCTTTGTTGCAAGTGCTTTAAATTTCATATGTTTGCAAGGTTAGCAATGATGGAGCTACTCACTGGCGAGGAGGGTGCATACTTTGATAAAATTGTAAGTAGTGTATATAAATTTTATAACTTTACATCTCTCACTTTTAGTATTTTGCACACTTTGAATTAAATAAAAAAATTTAATCTCAAAAGCTCATTTGTAATATTTTAATGATGGATAAAAGATGTGAAGAAAATATTTTTCATGAAAAACTATATCAATCTGTATGACATATTTTTTGTAAAAAAAATAACAATTAATCTATTTATGTTATTGCAATTTTACTTCTATTATAATTATATTATTTTTAAAATAATTATTAATTTTTGAATTAAATTATCTTGCACCCCTAAGTCCCGGCTTTGCCACTAAATTTTAGTCTTTATTATCATCACTTAAGGAGTTAAACATGTCGGTGTGCACATAATTTTGTTTAATTTTATTGGCAAATTGATACAATTATGATGAGTTGGATATTATATGAACAAGATGGCTACTATTTTTTTTGCCTATCTTCCCTAGTTATGTGTTTTGTTCCTTTTAAAGCTCAATCCATAGCATGTTTAAGGATTATGATTTAATGTCCTACTTTTTTTTTTTTGGTTGTCTTGTACTTATTTTTCATATAACTCATCGTAACATTGACAAGTCAATAAAAAAAGCAACAAAATTTATGCGCATGTTAGTCACAATTAAATGTTTATGGTCATGCTTAAAATAAAAAAAAATAATCATTTAGTACTCGAAGTTTTAGTTCAGTGGTAACTTAGCCCTTGAGCATTGATTCATTATACCACAATCCTTAAAATTTTAATATAGTTATAATTTATTTATTAAATTTTAACTCATTCTAACTCAATTTCTATGATTTTAATTATTCAAAATATTAGTTCCTATATTTTAAAAAATAAATTAGAAAGATTAAATCATTATATTCTTTATCAAATTAAAATTTTTAATAATTTAAAATTAGTCCCTAAATGTCAACATAATTTTAATTTTTAGAATTTTATTTTTAAAATATAAGGACTAATATTTTAAGTAGTTAAAACTATAAGAACTAAATTATAATAAGTTAAAATTTAAAGATTAAGTTATAAATAAATTAAAATTTCAAAAATTAAATAATTAATTTTTTCTTAAAATATGATGATTAATATTGCAATTAGATGAAACTTGAGGAATTTAAAATAATGAAACAAAAGTAGAGACTAATACAAAAACATGCTAAGACCAAAAACAATGTTTTGCCTAATTTTATTGATATTAATAAACAAAAGATAAATGAATCTTTATATTTCCTCCATTTTAAATTATAAAATATTTTTAGATAAAATTTTACATATCAATAAATCTTATTAAATATACTTAATAACTTTATCTTTTTAAAATATAAATATAAATTTTTAAAAATATTTATTATTTAATACATTAAAAAGAGAAGAGATCAACATTAATTATAAAGAGAGAAAATATAATATTAAAATTAACATATTTAATAAAATATTAATTTATTTTAAGTGTTTTATATTTTAAGATAAAAATTTTTTTAAAAAAATATTTTATAATTTAAAATAAAGGTAATATATAATTACCAAATTTGGTTGTTAATTCATTGCAAAGGGTAACTTTTTTTAAAATTACAAATTATCATTTATTTTAAGAAATTTTAGATGCTGCTGCTGTCATTTTCAATGCATATACTTTCGGTCGCCCTTTTTCCTTCCTACTGCCTCCAATTCATTGCTTTTCATCTGCCTCTTCTTTTCTTCTTCCTTTGGTTATTACTGCTCTCAAACTCGTCTTGGCTACATAGGAAGAAGCTTCAATCTTTTACATTTATCCATCGCATCCCTTTCTGATCTGGGTCTTCCTCTTATCTAATTTAGATCAATTTCTTCCACTGCTTCATCGACTCTGTTGTACGTTAGAATTACTCTCTACAACAAGAAGCCAGTCAAAGAATTCCGCTTTTACGGTTTCCAGATTTGTGTGACCAGATTTTATAAGAATGGGCAATCCTTGTGTTTCAGATGCAGAAAGTAAATAAAGTATAAGAGGTTAGCCGCAATTCTCTTGGTTTCCCTTGCTTTATTTATTTCTAATGAATCTTACAGAATAGGCTGTTTATTGTTCTTTTTTTTTTCCTATTAAATCCTATCGTCTTTTTATTTTACGAATCTTAGCGAGGAAACTTGTTTAGTCACGGAGGTGTACTTGTTCAGGATCAGAGGAAATTAGGATGTTCAATTAGCTAGATTGGGATTGGGTTTGGTGACAGTTTCATTTGAATGCGTAATGGGATTCAGGTCCTTTTTTTATTAAGTAGATTTTGTATCAGTAAACGACTTCAAATCGCTGCTGAGGAGAGTAATATTAAATTAGACATGGCAATATTTTGTCATTCCCCTAATAGGCTCTGGCTAGGGGGAGATGGAGATCCCTATTCTGTAATGAATCTCATATTGGGGAGCCCGAGCCTTGCAAGGTAAGTGGGGTTTATAAGTTCAAGTAGTTCTTCTTCCCAACAGGCTGGTTTTTGGGGATTGGATTCTCTCTTTGAATTTGTACTCATGACATATTCCTTGGATTGGTTGCTTATAATCTCAAAGAGACGTGTTGCAAATCCCATGCTTACTGTGAATGTTGTTTCTGAATTAACAAAATGAACTTGAAGACTCCCCAAACCATGGAAGCGAGGATCTTTCAAAAATAGATTTCTATTTGAAAAGTGCATGATCGCATGGATAAGCTCACACTAACCCATCAATTTGGGATCCAATTCAGGATTTTTCTTGGGAGGTATGGAAAGGAATTGGAATGTAATAATACTAAAAAAAAATGATTCTCTATCAATTCAAACGCCATACCTACGATAGAGGGATAGAGAAAGAGGAAAAACCAGAAATTTCACATAGTATTTTTGATTGAAAAATCAATCTTATTTATTTCGTACCTTTCACTCAATGAGAAAATGGGAAAGAAGCAAGAATGTTGTTCTTGAATGGCCCCAAGAAATCATCCATAGGTCTGATATCTTGTTATCTTTTCTTGTGTGCTCGGTGAGGTTGAGCTCTTTCTTCGTTTGGCCATGCATTAACATTACATTAAGTAGTTTTGTTCTTTTCTCTTTTGGCCAAACATTCAGTAGTTTTGTTAAATGGCGCAAGTTTCCATGTCCTCTACCATTGCTTTTAGCTCACTTCAGATTTTAACTGATGTGTTGTTTACTTGTTCCTTCATGGGCAGAGCACTGAAGAGAAATAATCACCTGCATAACACTTGATTCACTTCTTTCTTTGGTAGCATTGCTTTAATAGGCACTGAGAATTGATTTAAGGAATTATTACTGATGAAGTATTGCCGGCGAGCGGAGTAGAGGTGTGTAAAGTATTAGCGTATTACTGAAACATGAAGTGTGCTCAGAACTATTTCCTTTTGAATTGTTTGACATCTTTCATTGTGATTTAGTGTTCTTCAACCTACACTTGAACCTTTAAGCGTAATTACTTTTCCTCTGCAGATTTGTTGAAGAGCTATTTGGTAGATTTAACCGGCAAGGTCCTTTTCACTATGGGTAAAGGCAGAGGAAAAGGAAAGAAGCAATCTGTTGTTGCTAAGCTGGAAGAACCTGGAATTGAAGAGGACAAAGTTTCTGCATACAGGCGAAGTGGAAGACAACAAAAGTCACAAAAGGATGAAATTGTGGGAGTAGAAAAAGCATCAGGAAATACAAAAGAGGTGGAGACTATGGAAGTTAATAATTCCAGCACCGAGGATAAGAGAAAAAGGAAAAGATCTGCACTAGTTAAAGAAAAGATAGATGAAATGAAAGAGGAGAATGCCATCAGAACTGATGATTCAACAAAGCCTGCCGGATTCCGACAAAATGGAAGCAGGCGGAAAAACAAGCCTCGCCGTGCCGCTGAAGCTGGTGTAGATTGCAACTTGCAGAGTGAGATTTTTGTCTGATTGTCATGATAACCTTAACTTATGAGCTTTCTATGAAGAAATGGAAATTTTTTATCACGTGACAAGATTTCCCATCCTATGTAACGCTTGGAATGATTGTTTATCATTAGTTATATTCACTTCTCTTTTTTTGTGTGCTGATCTCTTTAAAATAAAGTAAACGGCTTTAAAATTGTCGACCACACAACAACCTAGACTGACTTAAACACATTTTTAATACCAACAAAATTAAGTAGAAGGCATGTTTTCTTTTTTTTGGGGGGGGGTGTTAAATTGTGATTAAAATATGTGATAATTTTTATTTTATTTCTGAGAGACTGTATGTTGTGAAAAGAAGTAACAAATATCAGTAATCAGACGCAGGCTTCATATATTATATAGGATATGAAGGATGAGTCACATTATTTAGATAGCTTAGGACCTTCCTTCCTTCTGCTATATATTATTTTTATCCTGATGATATTGATAATCTGACTTATGCAACAATGAGGCTATAAAAAATGATTGGTGTATGATAAGGATGAAGACTGCACCAACAGAATCATGATAAACGAAGCCCTGATGAACGACGGAAGTCTAAGATGCCCGAAAAAGAATACATGAAAATTTAATCTGCTGCAACGCTTGCTATCCTCAGTCGCGGGATTGTTGAGCATCTTCTTGCATCGGACAAACAATCTTGTTGCGCTGTCATTCAATGAGCTGTACCACAAGCACAAGGTCAGGCTATCGCGGCTGCTATTTGTCGTTGCCAATTCATATACAGTGGATGCATTAAGTTCGACTTTAAACTAACTCGAAAAAACCTGAAAAAGATATTCCTCTTTTTTGGTTCATACGAGACAGTATCTTGTCCGCGGAATCCAGCCTTTGGTTTAACGTCAGTTTGTAATTTCTGGTAGTGTTGTATAGTCTCTTTACTTTATTACAATTAACTACAAAAATTCAAGAGAATCATTGAGTTGAACTAATTAAATTAAATTTGTAATTTATAAAATAATATTTTAAGTTTTCATAATTTAAAATTACTAAACAAGTATTTAGCCAATCTCTAATCAAAACAAAATAATATATTAAAAGTGAGATATTTCATGATAGTAAAAAGACTCAAAAGTAATTAAAAAATATCAATGAATAAAAAATAAGGCAACGTGTCACAATATATGCACATGTGTCATAGCTGTTCCTTTCTGTATCACACGTCGCAACGTGTTGCATATATCAAATAGCAATTTTTGTGTCATTTGACAACAATGCAAGGCAACTTTTTAGGTGTCTCATTTCTCTGTTCGATGTTTAAATGAAGTGATCTAAATATTTAAGAAAAACTTTTTTTATAAACTAGTTAATGGCACAGGTTTTTCTTTCAAATTATCTCATACAAGGAAGATGAACACCCAAAAATACTTTTACCATTTTTTACATTTTTCACAATTCAAGAGCGTCCAAAACTCTACATATGTGCCAAAAGTCATTCCCAACACCCAAAACACACATAAATGACTTAGAATATTTGTACAACACAACATAGGCACATAATTCTAATCATTTTGAACTTTTACTCATCAACCCTTTTAATACCAAAAATAAAAGGAGAAGGTTTTAACATTGCATTTTACAATCAATGTACATAGTTATGATCAAATCAACATTCCTATACTTGCACTAGTATTTAGGCCTATTAACACTTAAAAAACTTATATACAACATCCTAGGGTCCAAAATATATCTCAAGATTTTAAGCAATAACATAGTGCAAGGGTAAACAAAATACATCGTAATTGACAATATTCTAACTATTACATAAAAATAAATGAAGTTAAAAGGCTTTACAATAGGAGTTCTAAATTTCTAAGCCTCTAGAGCTTTTTTCCTTTTCACACCGGAGCTAGGGCCTGTAAAATATAGAAAGAGAGGGGTGAGTATAATCACTCAATAATTAAGATACACCTATCCTATGTTGTTGCATATCAATAGATTAAAGGACACAAAAGAGAGTTGAATACTCAAAATATAAGATTCATATTATACAAGTTGTAATTTCACAATTTACTCATTTTCATATTTCACATTTTAAAATTGTAGGGTACATTGCTACAATACAGACATACATGTAATAATGGCCCAATCCACAAACATATTGTCACAATACAAATAATTATGTGATAATGGCACATTTGTTATCACGACTTGTCATAAACTTATCAACTATGTGTACATTAGATATATACATATGTATGATCAATTCCTCCTTATACCATCCTATATTTTTTTGATTGAAACCGTGGGTTATAATAACAATCAGGGCTCCATCTATATAATTGAACTACTCAATCTCACTAATTGTGAAGTGTAAGCCAGCCAAAAATCACAACATTTACTTTCGGACCATGACTTTCCTTACTTTTGAATCTCTAGAGTGTCATATACTCTAAGCTAATCTCCTCAACAAACAGGTGAAGATAGCTAATTTCTAGTCCTTCAAAAAATTTTAGGACAGTTCCTTAACAAACATTGAAATAAGGCTAATCTTTGTGCACCAGAAGGCTAATCATTTTGAATTCAACTCCATCTTTAGGCCAAATCATGGTTATTACACTATCATATGGTTTATAACATGCTTTCATATTCACAATTTTAATCATACATGCAAATAAATCTATTTTCACATTATAACACAATTAACAAATAACTATCTAAAGTAAGTTTTTCCTAATTATCTCAAACATTTGAGAGGACAAAGGTTTACCTTCAATATATGCTTTCAAGCTTGCTCTTCAGGCCAAATATGGTGCTTGGACAATTACTTTACAATTAATCAAGTTCAAACTCAATTAACATTGTCAAATATGCACCTCCAACTCTCATTTTCATTTCTAATATATTTAATGCCCTTATTTCTCACATTTAAGCTTACCCATTGAGTATATTAACTCTATTTAACTCTTATTAGCTTCATCAAACATTTTTAGTGGTCATTAATGTCTCATAATAACCTCATAATCCATATTTATTACCTATTTTTGGACATTAATGGCTTCCAATCACCATATGTCTAAACTCATAATTTTTAAGTTTAAATACTCAAAACAACTACTATTAATTTCATTTAAATTAATGAGTTTGGACTCATAACTTATATAGACAAAAAAATAGCCTTCTCTTATGAAATCCTAACAAAAAACATAAGAAAATGGGTGAGGAAGGGAGAAGAAGGGGCTAGAAAACTTACCCTTGGTGTTTAGTAGATTGGAAACACCTCTAATCTCCTTAGATTGAAGCCTTAGTAGCCTTCTCCGTCTTCCTCATTTTCTATTTATTTTCCTTTATTTTTCAAGTCTTATTTGTGACTATTTTTCCACAAAAAGCATATTATGTGTTTTGCAGCACATGCACCATGCGTTTGTATAGGTGATACAGGGAGGTGAATTTTGTGTTTTGGTTGCTCGTGCTTTACAGCATGTAGTAAGAGCCATTTTTATTTATTTTTCTCTCTCTATTTTTTTTTTATGTTTGGGTGGCCGAACTTCACTTTGGACTTAATCCTAAAATTAAAATCACAACTCAAAACATTCGTTAGCTTTCTATTAATCACATACTACATTAACCTTTAGCCATCTGCTAGCTTCATTTAACAATTTAAACTTAATTATTTCCACTAATTAATTAAGGATTAAAATTCAGGCTATTACATTAACTTATACCTGTATGTACTGTAGATCTAACATTTATGGGTCTCAAAATAATAACGAGCTAAAGTGACAATTAGAAGTGGAATGTACTATACTTCTTAATTAATTCTGATATTCATAAGAGAATCGGTGAGATACCGAGTCTGAGATATAAATAGCAGTATCATTTTCCGACCAGCCGGAGTCGTTGATGATATGTGTTAGACCACTGAAGTTTATTGGCTTAGGGGCAGACCAGGAAGCTGTGTGTTGGTGGTGTGTGTGTGTAGAGTCATGACAGTCATGATAATTGCAATTGCGAAATTTCCAAACACATCATTCGAGTGAGAGACAACGTCCGGTTTCTTTTGCTCAGAGAATCGCTCAACACAGCATATTGGGAGGCGGACAATCAGATACTCGCATATTGGGCTAAACAAGCAATCGCAGATCAGCACAAATGACTCAAAATGGTCCCATTTGGTGGTGTTGTCAACTTTTTCAATCACGCTCGTTTTGTTTAGCACAATTCCCAATGATATCTCTCTTAACAAGTTTCGTCAATGTGAGCACATCACATAATACTTTGAGTCGTTGACCTTCTTCGATCTTGAATTACTTTCCTTTGTTTTCTTAGCTTTCAAGTATGGTTCTTTGTATGTCTGCGTGATTATACGCAGTGGCTAATCTTTCATGAGTTGCAGTAATACTATCTCCTATATATAATTTACCATTAATGGCTGTCCAATTCGTGTTTGGGTTTATTTTAGTTCACACTGAACGCTGTACTCACTGCTCACTCTGTGCTCGAAAAACAAGCATGAACCCATCCACCACCTGCCTGTTTTTAAGCTCCCGTCTTATGTTGGCAGCTCAAAAGTAGAGCTTGCAGAACTTACTATTATTGTGTCATCGTGAAAAGTTAAAGGTTGCAGTAATAATTATAACTTTTTTTTTTGGCCAATAATTATAATTATATTTCGAAACTTTAAACACACATATCTAACGGCTTTCGATCATGTTTTTTTAAAGATTTATTTACCAAGAAATAACAATGACACTGTCCAAGCACTGTTGGTTTTGGCGCGCGGCGTGTTGGAAAAAAGTAATAATGTAGATCGTACTCTTTTTTGGTCCAGAAAGGGTGTAATTAATACGATATCAATTATCTGCAGAGGCTAAGTGATGCCCGTAGTTTAAAGTCAATACCTATAATCATTTTATATTATAATATCGGTAAATATAAAATAATTACTACTGCATTATTGCTTATAAATTGGAATGCGATGATTTCTTTGGGCCTTGTTCAAGTGAAAAGATCATAGATGAAGTTTTATAATGTACTCCCTCCTCAAAACAATAATATTAATCATTATTAATTAGTTTATATTAATCTTAATTTTATAAATTTTTTTTTATAAATTTTTAATTATATTTAAAATATAAAAATATAATATTGACTCATTCAAAATATTATTATTAATTCTTTCATCCAAAAAAAAAATACCATCATGAATTATTCAATAAAGTAAAAATATATTGAAATATGTATATATAGAAAACACTTATTTAATTTTTTTTTTTGAATCAAATAAAGCTTTTAAAAAATAGCTTATATGATGGTGGGAAGGGAGTAAAAGAGAAAGGATACAATTGCTCACTAAAATAATGGAATGAGTGAAAATGCACACTTACGTAGAACATGTACTCAATAAAATAAAGGTATATTTAAAAATATATATAATACCTACTCAATATCTTATATCTTAAATTATCATTAGTTACTTAATAAAATATGAGTGCAACTGTACAGCTAAAAAATTATATAGTATTTATTTAATATCTTATACTTTACATTAAATAATTTTTTTTAAAAAAATAATTTATATAATGGTGCGAAGAGAGTATAGAAAAAAAGAAAGCCGGGGTAATTTCATGCTATCTATAGGAAGCCTCGCGGCGGAATAAGTGGATTGGTAACTTGTAAAAGCCAAGAAGTCAACACCAAGTGTAATGAACATGTTTGGCCAATTAATCACTTTACTCTCTCAGCCTCCTTGGTAAACATGTCCAGTCCAATAATGACATTTTAGTCACTTGCGAAAACGACATCACATTATTCTCTTCTACGTGTGCTAATAATAATATGAGTGTGAATATGAATTGATGTTAGCAGGGACGGTGTGTGTATAATACACACACATATATATATGACCTATAGAAAAAATGATAATGTTCTCAATCAAGTTTCTCTTTGAGAGCAGGATTTTCTCTCTTCTTCTTTCCATTCTCTTCCTGCCCTTTCTTTTTTCTAGCCATTAAAATTAATATTTTTGATAGTTTAGATTTATTTTCTATAAAACATTCTTAATTTGATTTTTACTGAATTTTTAAACTATTCAAATTAAATTTTAACAGTTTAAATTTAATTATTTATTTTTATAATTTAACACTCTAATAATATTTTTACAAGACATCACATCTTAAACTGTTCAAATCTTGATCTAATAATTAAAAAGAAAAGAAAGAAAATATGAATCAAATTTTTAAAAATTTAGAAGCATGTATGACCGATTCATATTGATATATGAAAAGATTATCGTTAAAAATTTAAAAATTTATAAGAGGTTTATCATTAATATACAACGATATATTATTAATAAATATAATAATTATTTTAATATAAAATATAATATAAATGTTAGGCTATTTGTTTGATTTAATTATATAATAAAGACTATATTTGCAAAAATTTTAAAATAAAATGAAAGCAAATAATCCTTGTGCCAATGACATTAGCTCTGCAGCTCCTATTATATTGATGCCTTACCGGAATATAATTTCTATATTAACATTTTCTCCGGTTATTTTTCTAACGTGTTTAAATTTTTTTACATAAATTAACAAAATCGCTATGTTACTTTTTTTTATTAAAATATCTGCATTTTCTAATTTTATTCGTTAATTAAAATAATATGAATTAGCATGGAAAATGTAGCTAGTGAAATTATAAAAAGAACATATATTTTGGTGTTTGTACAAGATCATTGTGTATTCTCAAGTCTCAGTAATTCCGTTAGAATTAAGTGGTAAGCATTAAATGGTACTATATTATTTCATGTTTTTATAAGATACTCTCTTCATCCCTATATATGTAAAGGTGCTTTCTAGAAGCTTTGTTTATCCTAAAACATAAGAGGTATCATAATAATTTTTAGTAATTAAACAATTTCAATTTTATCTTGAAAAGAATAAGAGATGTTAATTGTGTGATTTACCCACCATTATAATATTAATTATGACATTTTTTTAGGGGTAAAACTCAATAATGTTTTGATTTTATGGATTTTCAACTAACTAACAAACTTTTACTGATAAGCAAAATTTAATTAAAACACTTTATATAGAGGGAATGAGGAAATACTTTATAACTGAGGCCAATTTTATCTTTGTAAAATTGTGTAATTATGTGAATCTCCCCATCACACACAAATGTATACTCCTTCATAACTTTTGTATATAAGGTATTTTTAAAAATTTATTTTATCTTTAAATATAAGAAGTATCATGATATTTTTGAATAATCAAATAATTTACTCTTGTTATAGAAAAAGAGAGAGATATTATTTGTATGCTTTATCTATTATCACGATTATATTAATTGATATTATTAAGAGTAAAATTAAAAATTATTCTGATTTAAAGAGAATTCAATTAAATAAAAAATTTATTAATATATGTGATTAAATTAAAAATATTTTATGTAGAGAGATAAAGTGAGTATATAATAATACAAACAAAGACTTGTCACTATTGAAAATCAAAGACTGCTGCAAATGTGCGCGCGCGTGTTAGGAGCGTGTATAGCGTCATTATTCCCACGAGTCTATGACAATAAGTCAGTTCCCTCTATGATGGTTTTCCAAGCTCGTGGCTGTAGTTTTTGTGGAGGACATGTAGAATACAGGCCGTGGGTAAAGGACTTGAAGTGAAAATATGGTAATACACGAGATGACATTAATGAGCGAGGGTAGAGCGGCGAGAGGGCATAGGCCAGTGACTGATTTTTGCCTTGTCCAAAAATGGCATCCAGGTTTGTAAGGATGAAGTTGATCAAAGTACTTGTGAGGATTTGAATGTGTAATATATATATATATATATGTATGTATAGCATGACACATTTATGAAGATAAGAAGAGAATGAGGGTGCAGACTGCAGAGCATTCTCGTTATGAGTTCATTAATTACAGGCACTACTATCCTGGCCTTCTCTGTGTTTTCTTTATTTATCGCCTTCGCAGTGTCCAACGAACGGCATGTTTCCCAGAATCAGTCCCCCTTACTCGGATTTCAAAATCTCTTTTGTTGCCCGGCGGATCTGCAAAGCTGGCAATACACTTCCGTCAAGCTTCCTTCCTCAATACCCACGGATGTATTTTGGCCATGCTATACGTGCGCCCACTCCTTTTAATTTTATTTATAACTCTCTCTCAATCTATTTTATAAAAACAAAAAAACAAAATCCTAGTCTTTATTAACTATTGTCTAAAAATCTAAAAGCTTTTAATTTTATTTTTATTAAATATGCATATTTTAAAAATAAAATATGTTATACAGCAGTTAATAACATTCTCGATGTTTAATAAAGATCAAAAAGTAAATATAGATACAATAATAATTTGTGTCTCTTATGAATATGTCCAAAACAAATACTTCTTCCATTTTTATAGTCAGCGAAACTACCACATTTAACTTATACTCTCTTCATTTTAAATTATAAAATACTTTTGAGAATGATTTGCTGTTCCAAAATATAAAATACTTTAAAAAAAATTAAGATTTTATTAAATATGCTTATTCCAACATTACATTTTTCTCTCTCTATTTAATATTAATTAGGTATGAATTTAAGGTTATTAAATGAAGGGTATTTTTAAAAGTTTATATTTTTATTTTTAAAAATATTGTTAATTGTATTTAATAAAGGTTATTGGCAAGTGAAATTTTGTCTAAAAGTGTTTTATAATTTAAAATGTGGAAATTTTTTTACAAGTCAAGTTGCCCATTCCAATAAAACATTTATTACATATTTTTTAAATTACTTCTCATAATTTACATCAACGAGAAATAATTAATGTGTACTTATATAATTAATATAAAATATTTTAATTCATTTTTTTATTTTCAAATACAATTGTTATAAATTATTGATTTTTTTTAAATCATGTGATATAATTTTTTTATATATAAAAATGGAGTATTTTTTTGTCTCTATAAATAAGACCGAGATGTTAAAAGACAATGATGTCAAAAATAATACAATTTTTAATTAAATAAAAAATAATGCCTGAAATGATTGGTCTGTTGCAGATTTTACTAATTAGACATGTTTTTCAACATCTGATGTGTGAAAATAAAGGATATTTTTTATATTCCTCTATTTAAAAATATAAAATATTTTAATTTTTTTAAGTATAATTATTATTTTTTTAAAAAAATTTTATGGATAGTAATTTTATATTTATTATGAGGTATTTAAAGAGATTAATATAAAAAAATAAGATTAATTTAAAAATAAACAACTATTTTATTGAAAGTAATAGTTGATTCAAAATGTTTATAGTTTAAAGGAAAGAGTATAGTATAAAAGATTGGTTTTGTTGTAAATTCCATTACATGTAGTGTGTTTTTTATACATGAAATGAGAGGAATAAGTTTCATCTTTACGAGCATAATTATGTTTTTTTTATATTGCATGAATATTTTTTTTTTTGTATTTTATACCTGTCTAGCTAATATATTTTCTTAAGACGTTTCATTTACATCTTTTGGATAGTATGATTTTTTTACACATTTAAATTTTCCGGGAGAATTGACTATAGGCCCTGTAATTAATATATTTGCATTATAGGCTCTATAGAATTTTAACTGATTTTGCATGCGGATGACTTCTTTTTCTTTTTGCAATAAAATTTTTTGACAAAAAGGCAAAATTTTTCCTTTATGCATAAATGGATCTTTTGTTGAAGATAAAAGAGTTTTTGATCTTTTTTTTTTTTACGGATGTTTTGCTGCAAATTTGATTTGTAAATTTCCTCTTATCCAATAAGTGTGAAGCGTGTGGGCTATGTAAATAAAAGAACATTTTATTGTAAACAAATAAATTTTGAATGTCATTCACAAATTTTTTGTTGTAAATTTCATTTAC
>NW_026556968.1:0-29417 GCF_029017545.1 Prosopis cineraria
CACATAAAAAAGTTTAAAAGATTTTTTTTTTTTCAAGATTATTCTTTTGACTTCAATGTGCTAATTGCATGGCTTCTCTAACTCACGTTTGAAATATTAAAAGAGACTCCTTGTTTTTGAAAATTAACTTTTAGTGCTCATCTGGACAGACTTTTAGAGTGTATAACAACAAAATAAAATGCTATCTAAACAATATCATTGTCAAAAGATATTTCACTTTTAGCCAAAAAAAAAAACTTTAGCTAAACCAATATACATTGGTCTTAGTGAAAGGAGTTATGACCATTTAAGTATGGGTCTCAAGTTTAAGTTTGTGTGAATGCAGAAAATACTTTTTAGAGAGTTACCTCTAAATGACCCAAAAATATTTAAATTTGACCCACTCAGGTAATCATGTAAAGAAAAAACTTTAGCTACAAGGACTTTTGATATGGTAAAGTCCAATCCAAACATGTAAAGTCTTCTTAAGGTATGTTTATCCACAAAAGCTTCTTGACTAGTCAAGATAAATGGGCCATGCTCTTTTTCTTTTTGGAAGTCATGATCTGTTCATATTTGAATCCCCTATTATTTTTTTTATTAAAAAAATCCCTATTATTTGAAAGTCCAAATGAATAAATTTTTAGTGTGAAGTGTCATGATCCACACATCCACAAATTTTGCACCCATAAATCAGACACATTGGAGGAGCAAGAGAGAAAATGATAGGAAAGAAGAAGAAAGTGATGATTCAAGAAATGCATGATGAAAGAGAGACAACCACAAATTGATTGGCAAAGGAGAGAACATGTCTGGAGATTGAGGGAATTAGTGAGTATAAAAAGTATAGCTTATGCTATTGCGAGGAGCCAATGACATCTTGCCACAATGGCACAAATAACTCCCTGATAAAAGGAAAGGTTACAAGTTTGATTATGGTAGGTGAGTATGAGTGTATAAGTGTTTATATATTATTTATTCTATAATAAATTTTTGTTATTAATATTATTACTGCATTAAAATACACTTATTTTGATAGAAAAGCTTTAGCCATTTTTCTCCTCATTGCTTAGCTTGTCCATATCAGATGAGAAAAGATGAACATAATCTGAGTATGAAAGAAGTTGGAGGAGATGGAATCAGACCACACAGTCCCAATTCCCATAAAGCCATAGTAAGTTAGCAGCCATCCAATTGGCAGTACAATTCCCATGCCTAGGAATAAGAGAAAATGACAGAAGACTCAGATTTTGTATCATCAATCAGATACCTGATATTATGAATGCATTCCCATGCACATGCTTGATAAGCATGAGGTCAAGGCCTTAAACAGAACTGCACAATCCATCTCAACAATGACCTTAGCTGGGAAAAATTCTTTCACCAGCTTTACTACTTCATAGCAACTAAAAGTTCAGCCATAAAACTAGAACTGGCTAAAAGTATCTCCATCTAACCTTCAATGAAATCACCCTTACCATTTTTGCGAAGTGAACTTACAAAAAGTTGCATCTGGATTGACATTTTCTCACCAGCAAAAGGACAGACCCATACATGCCACGGACCTGTAGTAACTTGGCCATAGAGGAGAGGGATATATATGTATATATATATATTAAACTTTATATAATTAATCATTTCTATATCTTTATATATTGTAACGTGTGATGGGTTTTTACTATTCATCAACAGTGGTTTGAATAGTAAACCTCCATCAAGTTTTTTTTTTTTTTTAACTTTTTCATGCTTAGTTTTTTTCTTTATTTTTATTTTTATATGATTAAGAGAAGTTGAAAGAATGTGAGGCCCATGATTAAAAAAGATGTTGGGGACCTATAATGAAAATGGATAGTTAATGAGGACATGGTAAAAATGATATATTTGGACATATTCTTAACTAAAATAAATTATACTACTCCACTAAAAAAAATAAAACATTTTAAATCAAATTATATTTCTGATAAGTTAGTTATTATCTTTAAACTTACATGAAAGCATCTTCTTGAAATAATTAAAATATAGTTTTTCAAATTCTGATTATTTTCAAAAGCTTAAATAAATATAATAAAAACTCAGAGAATAGATTTAAAAAAATAAGTAATTTTTTTTCATAAAATAAGTTGAAATGAGCCTTAAATTATTTTTAATTAATTATTCTTAGTCTCTCACTTTATATATTCTTTTCACTAAATTTTTATAACATCACTTATCATTTTTTTTTGAAAAGGAGAAAACATAAATTTAGATTCCTACATTTTAATTGACTTTTGCTATAATTTATTTTTTTTTTGGGCATTCTAGGTTCTCTCATAGGTGTTGTTATGGTAACATAGAACACTAAAAAATAAAAGTATAAAGATCTAAAATATAAAAAAAAATATAGAGACCTATAGTAAAATTTGAATAAGTACAAGAATCTAAAGTTGTGTTTCTTTTTTAAAAAATGAGCTTATTAACATCTTCTCTCCTTTTTTTATTCAATTATGATTCTTTTAAACTAAATAATGCGTTAACATTCCTGTGCATGGTATAAAATCTAGTTAATTTTTAGGGACAATGATAGAGAAGTCTCAAAAGAATCAATTAATTTAAATTAGGTTCAAAGTATCAAATTTTAGTAATTTACAACTCAATCTCTCAATTTTGCAACTCCATTGTAATGAATTTGCAACTTATATTTTAAATTTTAATAGAAAAATAATTTTTTATTCTTTAACCATATTAAAATTTGAAGAATAAGTTATAAATTCATCACCATGCAATTACAAATTTAGAGATTAAATTATAAATTATTAAAATTTAATACTTAAGATTTAAATTGAATTAATTGATTTTTTTAGGACTTCTTTTTATTTTTTCTAATTTTTATACGATGATATCATCATTTGCATTTTTTTAAAAAAAAGAAATATCACCCGGCTTTTCCGAGATTTTTAGACCTGCCATTTTTTGATAGTGGGGAAAGGATTCTCCTAGTAAGTTGTCTCTTGGTCCGTCATGGTGTGTATAATCGTGCGGTGAAGTGGTAAATATTTTACAAAGTGAAACTCAAGAAAAAAATTGTTGTTCATATTTTTAACACGCTTGGAGGGAACTTGAAGAAAACACAAGATCACTCGATATTATCATCTCATCACCTTGTTAATATGCAATTATCTTAGAAAGAATGACCGTTAAGTCCCTGACAATTTTTTAAAAAATAAGTTAAAAATATCAATTCAAATTATTATAAATTCAAGAATTTTAATTTCAAATAAGCATTTAAATATTAAATATAATTTTTTAGATTGTAACAACAATTTTTGTTTGTAACTATTTGAATTGATATTTATAATTTATTTTATGAAATATTATTGAGGACTAGATTGTTATTAATTCATTTTTTTTAGGACCTAACTGTCATTCTTCCACTACCTTAGATAAAAAGTAAGTGAAAGATATGTATATATATATATATATATATAAGTAGAACTACAAATAACATTTTATGATGACATGTGTCTTTAATTATATTTTATTAAATTTATTTTTAAATTTTTAATTTTTAAAAATAGATAAAACTATCTTACCCTCAAATATTTTTCCATTATCTTAACTTCCTAAAAAGTATAACTGTATACAGCATCTAACAAAAACACGTGTCCTTAATTTTGTTTTCATCTATTTTTTTAATTTTAAAAGCAAAACTACCTTATCTTCAAGCATCTCCTCATTAACTCAACTTTTTAAAAAAGTAGAATCGCAAGCAACATTTAATAACAATACATGTGATGTGTCCCTGATGCTATTTTACTCTTTTTACTTTTTATTTTAAATTTTAAAATAGATAAAACTATCTTATCTTCAAACATCTCTCCATTATATCAACTCTCCATTTATATTTTACTAAAATAAATTATTTTGTTGTTACTAAAATATATGAGGACAAGCAATTTGTCATTTAATAGTTAGAATCAAGATTAATAAAAATATAATAGTCATTTTTGTTATATTTAATTTATCACTCTAATATAGAATAATATAAATTTACCTTCTAAGTTTGACGTATGTTGAATTTACAAAGTAATGTGATTTTAAATAGCCCTGCCAGACTTTAATAACGTGATATAAAATAATCTAATTTATATATTTTAAATTTTCTTATATTTTTTTAAATTTTCAAATCTCACAATCTATCCATTTTAATCATAACTTCCTAGCTTTCTAAATGAATAAATAATCATAACTTTCTAAATTTTATTTAAATTTAATATTTTTTAAATATATAAAAAGAAATCTACCATGAAAAAGATTTTAAAAAATTAAAAATAATCAAACATTATAACTCTCGCTACACCCAATTTTAATTATGTTATATAAAATTGAATAATTTATATATTTAAAGTTTCCTTATATTTCTCCTAATTTTCAGATTGCACAATCTAACCACTTTAACCATGATTTCTAAATGTTATTTAAATTTAAGATTTTTAAAGAATATAAAAAAAGTCTCCACCATGAAGAATTTTTTTTTAAAATCAAACATTATATCTTCGCCTACATCCGATTTTACTTATTTTTTATAAAATAATCTAATTTGTATGTTTTAAATTTTTAGGATATTTCTCTTGATTTTCATATTTCACAATCTATTTATTTAATCACAACTTCCTTAATATTATTTAAATTTAATATTTTAAATTTACAAAATATAAAAATAATCAAACATTATAACTTCCCCTACAACCCCAAAATTTTCTCTACCATCATAGCTACTACCTCCACCTGAAAACTTCCCCACTATTATATCTTCCAAACTTCTTATTTTCAATTTTAAAATTAAATTTAAAAGATAAGAAGAAATTTTAATTTTCATAACTTTTCTACTCAACTATCAAAGACCAATCCTTTTTACAATTTTCAAGTAATCCTCACTTTTCATTTTAATGCAACCATCACATATCACTCTCACATTCAGTTTTTAGAATGCTAACCCATTTTTTTATAAAAGACACAAAAACCAAAGGGTAATTTGCTCGTATCATCATTCCTGTGCTTACTCTCCCTGCTCAACATAATTGCAAGATCTAAAGGAACATGTGTGATAAGATGAAAGCCATGAAGCACACCAGGTTGTGATAGTTTTTGTGTGCAGAGGGTGAGAGGTTAGTGGAAAAGCTACAAAGCATGTTTCGATATGTAGAAAAGGTGGACAAGTTGATGACATTGTTTGGGACGTTAGGAAGTTTTGGAGAAGGGATATTCAAGTTCTTCTCATGATGTTCTTAATTTCTTAGCACGTGATTAATGCATATGGAGTCCCAAATATTGTTTTGACAAAGCATGATGTAAATAAGGTTAGCTTCCTCAACAAAATATTCATTCTACGCACTATTCATAAGTAATTTCCCCAACATGTACTTAATTGTAAGAACCATATATTTTTTAATTTCTATTCAATTTGTTTCTACAACAAGTTTTAAGGTTACAATACAATAAGGCTATTACAGGGGGAATTGTTGGGAAAAAATTGCAGAGAGATAGACTTCTAAAACAATAATGGAATACTTGAAATTCATACTTCAACAAAAAGACAAATTCTTTGACACTCAAGTATCAAGTTTTTCATTAACATACCAAGTTGTCTCCTTTATTATACTAGATGCCAACTCAATTTAAGATGTTTTAAGAAAAAAAGTTCCATCTCATTAGGTTTTTTCTGTCGAAAGTGAAACTAATTTATTTGATAAGCATTATTATTGCCTTAATATTGCTTTTAACTGTTTTTGGATAGGCTCTCAAATTAGGAGAGCAAGTTGAAAAAAACATAAAGCATGAGAGAGGATTAACCAAATAAGAAGTAAGATTGAACTGAGTGATTGCGATTTTGAAACTTAATTGTAATCATATTGGTATAAGTAAAATATATGTCATAAATTCTTAGCATATTGAAAAACAAAATCCTTATAAATGCATTTTATAATTTCATTATTTGCTTTAAATATGTGAATTTGTCCATCATGGATTGTGGAGGCATTACTTTTAAAACACATAGGTTCTTATTTTATAGTTGATAATACCAATAGAGATTGAGTTCTTGAGATAAGAGATGAGTCACACTAATTGTTGAATAAGGCATTAAATTGTGTTCTATGACTTTTATCATTATGCATTGTGATATTATTAAATTTTGGTTTTTGTAATATATCTAAATGTAATTTATGAATTAATCATTTTTATTTAAAGGCAATTTACTCTAGATTTTAAATAAATATCATTATTTGTTTAAATTATTTTCAAAATTTTCACATCCCGCACGATGCATGGTCACATACTAGCTTATAAGAGAAATAGATGCATGACTTATGTTTTTCTTTCCAACATTTTCTCTTAATAGTTTGAAGAGAATTTTTTTTAAAGGGAAAATGTGCTTTTCAAAAGTATTTCAAATGAGAAAACAAGGCGTAAGCTCCCTCTTTAAGATAATTATTTTTTGAATACAATGCCTTGGGTAATGCGTGTAGGAATAGGAAAAAGAAATTATCCACTCATTTTAAAATACATGATATTTTCACATTTAGGGGTAGCACATAAAAAATCGTTAAATCAAAATATTTGTTGGATGCTTGGTGAACAAATTAATCCACACATCTATTTGCCTTCCTAAATGCATGCTCAGAAGTAATTATCTAAACTCTCATTATGAGGTCCCTCCCTTTATAATTATTTTAAATGAGATAAAGTATGGGCAATGTATGTATGTGTATTCTCATGTGTGACAAGGTGATCGGCCCTCCTAATTTTAGTTTAATTTTGGGTAATTATTCCAAAGGAAAGAAGAATTTTGATTTCTATTTTGTGTGTGTGTGTATATTATTTTTTTTTTGGCTAATTTCCACACATAAAGCTTTGTTAATGGGAATAATATATGTTCTATGTTCTCGGAAAATCTCTCTGTCGTGTGAAAGGAATAAATGATATGAAAGGAGATAACCAATACTTTATATAGACGAGGAACCAAAGAATCTGCACGTTAAGATTTTGGGTAACGTTAAAATTACTAAAATATCAGAATTACATGTAGTACGCCTAGAGCACTTTTTGACTAGTGTGATAAATTTAATTATGATTTTAATGATTGGAGATGGTCAGAATATGAACTAAAACAGAGGTGAGGATATTGATTTTATGAGTGTTGGGAGATATTCATGCTGGTCTCTATCCCAATTGACTTAGTTTCGTTTGATCATGTTGAGACGAGTCTATCTCAATTCAAAAAAAAAAAAAATAGAGAGAGAGAGAGAGAGACAAAACTTTGTAGGATGGGAGCAAATATGTTTGGGTTTCACAATATGGCAAGGCATGATATCACTAAAGTCGATAACTCGACGGGCTGAACTTATTTAGATCGGGTTCAATTTGGGTCGGATTTATTTAGATCGAGCTTAAAGTATTCTACCCATTCTATAAAGCCCATATAGCCAAGCCTAGCGTTAACACCTTCGACCTTATTCGGGCTATCTCGAATATCTGAAACTTTTTAAAAATACTTTTCTTTATTTTTTAAACCAATTTTAATTTTTAAATAATTTTGTTAAACATAAAATATTATTTTAACTTTAAAAGAATAAAATAAAAAATAATAACTTATTAACTTTACACTTAAGTAGCTACGTTATTGTTTTATTGTATTATATGTAATTTATTCATAAATGTTTCTTTTATTTGTAAATTAATGTTTTAACTGTTTAAATATTGCTCTTATCATAATCATATATAATTTTTTTATACATTTTAATTAAATTATATTTCTTAATTATAATCAAGTTGATCTCAATTCAATCATAGTTAAACTACTAACTGAAAATTATTTTTCTGATTAGTTCAAAGTTTTTAATAACTTTTGAGCAAATTGTACTTTTTGTTTTTGAGAGTATAAAAAAAATAGCCATCATTATATTATATAAAATAAAATTATTTAATTATAAGTAAAATACTATTTTTTTGAATTATTTTTTTAATTTTTTATATTGTTTAACCCTTACATATAAGAAATTTTTACTCTATTTTATTTTTAATTTTTAACCAAATCTAGCGTAAATGGTAATCAAATAATCTTCTAAGAATATTATATTTATTATGTTTATTTAGTAGTAGAGTTAAAAATTTATATATGCCCAAATTTTAGTTTTAAAATTATTTTTAATTTTATTTTTTACTTTAAAATTAATTATATCATTTTATAAAAAATATAAAATATATTTTTTTGATGCACAAATGATGTATTGGACTCAATTTTTTAATATAAAAATTAATATTAAAATATATTTTAAATATTATTTTAAGTTATTTTATTGATTACAAATAATAAAAATATGAAAATATAAATATTTTTATTTTTTTAAAAATAACTATAATAATACACTCAAATATATAACATTTTAATATAAAATGATATAAAAATGAAAGAATTAATTAATATTTATTATATTTTATATGTTTTTAAAAAAATTATTTTTTTATTTGGGTATTTTGGCCAACCCCAAGCCCAAATTTTCTTAGAACAATAAAAAATTAATATTTTTTTAAAGTTAGGCCCTAAATTTTTCAAGCAAATTTTGGCTGACCCGTCGGGCTTGACCTAAATTACTGACTTTAGATATCACCATTAGGATATCTTGTCTCGAATATATTATTTTATTTTTATTTTTTGTTAATATTTAATTCTTTATTCATTTAGTTAAAGTTTGAGTATATATATATATATTGTTTGTTTATTTTATCTCTTTACATAACAATCTGCTTACTTAAGTTATGTAACTCAATGATTCTCTTGTTATAGTACTTATAACCTAGAGGTTATTTATAGTTGTTGTAATTATATTCTTTCACTTCAAATTGTAATTGTTGTAACTCAGTAATTGAATTTATATACTCGTATGGTTTTGGTTTTAGACTTTAGCGAGTTATGTAATTTAATTAATATTAGGTCTCTCTTTCACATTTTGTTTACTTTATTGGGATATCTTGGCCTTACCTGATCCTGAACAAGACAAGATGTAATGATCTCTATCATTAACCCCTAATTAGCTCCACTAACCGACAACCTAAAATGAAAGTATTAATCATGGCTTTAAAGTTAAAATATATATATATATATATATAAAGATTAAACTAGAAATTGGGATCCCACACATATAAATGATGAGATAAATAATATTTTTCACAAATTAAAGTGATTGAGAATATGCGAAAACATGGACTATACTATTTAGCATTGAAAAAAGTGACTCCAAAGGACATAACAGTCATTTTGGAAAGTAGCACTAGCTTGTCACAGCCAAAAGTTCCCTTGCTATAGCCAACTACAAATTGACATACTTGCCGTGGCTAGAGGCACCTTCGTTGTAACGCAAGTCACCATGACCCGCTCACCACGGCTAATTGCTCTACTTGTAAGGTCCCCCTTACTAATCAACAATTAACCCTCAATATTAAGGTAATTACAGGAATAACCCCAATGAACATCAAGTTTGTAAAACTTCATAAATGAGATCCCAAATTTTTAAAACTTATAATGTTATAAAATCATATAATATCATTTTAAAAAAATAAAATCAGAGCAAAACATGTATGCATAAGCATGAACATCATACGAGATAAGATAATATCAAATTGGAGTTAAAAGAGCAAAAACAAAGATTTTGGCAAAATATACTATAACATAAACTGCAGAACTCATGATAGTAAAAAAAAACTGTCATGGCAGATTTTTTGACCAAACTTCCAACATGCACTAAATCTTTATCCCACGTCCAATTGAGGTAATCTATGTGTTTATAAAAAGCTTTCTTCAAGCTCTAGCTAATAGAACTAGTTTCACATTCAAATAATTTATCAATAAAAAGTTGGACACCAAAAAGCAAACTCACTCTTTTATACTTTCAAAACATAACTAAGGTGTTCAAAACTCAATCCTAGTGCCAAAAGCCGATACCAACCCTTAGACCATACTTAATGGACTACAATGGACTCGTGCAATATATCACAACATTCAAACAATACATATATCACATTTTCACGACTCAACCCTTAATTATAAAAACATAAGGAGGAACCAAAACATGTCATTTTACATCTAAATCACTGTCATTCACAAATATACTCACCCCTTACTTGCACAAGTATTTTAACCTTGCATAAATATCTCAACTAAAAAGATATCGCACATACTAAGGCCCAAAATACACATTTTAATACTTAATAGTCAATGGTACAAGTATAACAAAATATGAACATCCTAGTTGGCAACATCATGACAATTACTCATTAATCAAAAGTAATCAAGGCATTATAGTAGGAAATTTAATTTCTAAACTTCATATGCCTTTCCTTTATCTCGACCAAAGTTAGTGCTTGTAAAATATTAAACTAAGATTAATCTAGCTTATACAGTTACATATCAGTTAATTATAGATGCAAATGAAAATTAAATAACTTCACAAGCATCACATACATATTTTACAATTATAGCCTCAGCCACAAAACTAATAACCATGTGACCAGGTACTAATGCATATTATCACATTTATTTCAAAAATGCATATCTTGGGGTCACGATAATAACAACCATGAGCCCCCTAATGAAAATATGTTGGACCACAATAATAACAACAATGTGGTCGGAAGAAGAATGCATGATCAATGCCAAACTTATACCCTCTTGATACCTCTTATAATATCTCATTCCACTAAGCACCATTAGTCAAAATAACCCATGGTAATTAAAGGATTGACTCAAAGAGTGATTACCAAGTTTTAATTTCAAAGTAAGGGAACCTAAATTTTTCATAATCACAAAGAGTTTTAAACAATTAAGATCTCTTGTATCAGAATAAAAATAAGTTATGGAAGTATGGGATACTTCAGAGGAATGAAGGAAATTGAAAATAGTTAAAAAATAACTCTTTTGATGCGTAATAGAGCAATGCACCATAGTTCGTGCATGCTATGCTGCGGCGTGTCGCTCTTTGTGCCACACGCCACAGCTTAGGTGCTATGCGCTGTGGCATATTGCACGTAAAAAAAATTAACAATTTTTGCTATCATTTGATAGCAGAACTGGGAAACTTCTGACACATTTTGATTCTTTGTCTGACATCCGAATAATGTGATTTAGGTGTCTACAGAAAGCTTTTTACATAAACTAGCTAAAGGCATGAATTTCAGTTCCAAAATAAGTCACACTAGGAAGTTGGACACCTAAACACATTTTGATCACTTTTCACAACTTTTACACAAAAGTGTGTCCAAAACCCTCAACAAGTACCAAAGGCCTTTCTTAACACTTATACCATATCCATTAGACCTAAGACTACTAGTAAAACACATCACACGCACTTAAACAAAAAAAGAAGATAATATCACTCCTCAACCCCTTTTTATCAAAAACAGAAGGGGAGGCAATTTTCCATTGCATTGCATCCAAATCAATCAAACCATGTTTAAATCTTTATTTCTACACTTGCACTAGTATTTTGGCTCTATTAACATATATATCTCAACATACATAAAGACTTAAGGCCTAAAATACAAATCAGACATTTGTAATAACAAAATAGTGCAAGTGTGATGGCATGTAACCTAAAATTGACAATCATATACTATTACACAAAATAAATCTAAGCTAGAGGCATATAATAGGAATGTACTAATTCCTAGTCTCTTGAGCCTTCCCCTCTTTGCACCAAAGCTAAAGCCTGAAAAGTGTTAAATGAAAGGGGTAAGTCTAGCCACTTAGTAATCAAGGTAAAACCTACCTTATGCAGTTATATATTAATTATAAACCAAGCACATGCATATGAAACCAAGTATTTAAAATATGTTTACACACATAACATAACTTATTAATTATTAATCTTATTAGCACATTTTATTCTCACACATACTGGATACATAATCACAAGACATTTAAGCAAGTGACCATGACTCAATTTATCACACGACTTGCTATAATTCAAAACATGTGACATATCATAAGTTTACATAGGCAATGATCAACCAACCTTATACCCTTGTTATTTCCTCAGACTGACACCGTGGGCTGTAACACTAAATAGGGCTACATCTATGTGACTGGACTACCCAAGTTCACTAATTGTAAGGTGTGACCTGATAAAAGATTACATAACTCACTCTCAGACCACAGCTTCCCTCACTCTCGAATCTTTAAGGTGTCTCATACCTTAAGCTATTATCCTCATTGAATTGGTGGAGAAAGTTAGGTTTTAGTCCTTCGACAAACTATGGGACAGTCCCTCAACAAACTGTGGGACAAGGCTATACCCTCCTGCACTAGAGGGTAGCCTAAGTACCATATGAATTTTTCTCTACTCCTAATCCCTAGGTGAATTCTCACCGACTGATCATGCCATAAACAATGCTAACTCTTTTCACACTTTCATTTATTGTTTATCATATTCATATATTGGGTTCACAATCATGCACTATTCAAGTGAGCATCCAATAATATTTTATCACATTCTCCTCACTTATCACACTAATCCATTTCTTCATTAACACACATTTGCCTCAATGCAACAACACATTCATCTTGCCAAAGACATATGCATGTTCATAGTTCAAAATCATCTTGATTTCACATTTTGCATTTCAAGCCAAAAATAGCATTATAAACATTCAAATTCTCATACACTTATTGAAGATAATACATGCTTTCACATTGAAATTCAATCCATGCATGCAAAATTCACAATTCACAATTAGAAATCAATTGGCAACCAATTAACATATAACTATCCAAATTAGTGTTTTCTTGGTTACCACAAACCTTTGAGAGGTCAAAAGGTTTACCCCTTAATGTTGTAGCTTTCAAGCTAGAATTTTCAATCCACAAAGTTATCCAAGAGCTAAATCTATAATCAATCAAGTTGATCCCTATTAATAATGCCAAACTTAAGCACTAAACTCTTATCTCCACTTTTAAATTGCCCAATGTCCACTCTACATGAGTTTGAGCCTATTCATTGGCTTTATTAATTATCTTCAGTCCCCGCTAACATTAAGGAGCCATTAAACTCTCATTAATAGCATTACACTCTTCCAACTACCCATATTAAATGCAAAATTTAGATATTTATGGTGTCCAACAACTTAAGACACTAAAATTCATTATATCTAGGTTTAGATACTCTAATATACTCCCATTAACTCTGTTTGAATCAATAGATTCATAACCATATCCTATAAGGATCAAAAATTCACTTCCACTATCAAACTCTAAATAAAAACTTATAAATGTGGAAGAGATGGGGAGATTAATGAGTATAGTACTTATCTTGGGTGTTTGTAGCTTTTAAAATAATCCCAATGTCATCCAAATACAAACCCTAGCAGAGCTTGGCACACCTCTTCCATTCTCTCTTTTCTTTCTTTCTATTTTTGTCTCATTTTCGCAACTGATATCTACAGAATTCACATTGTGTGTCGCGGTGCATGTCCCTATAGGCTGTGGCATGTGGTATAGAGAAGGTAGCTCATTATTTGTGGCCCTATACACTGTGGCATGTGGCACATAGGCTTTTCAACTTATTTTTCTCCACTTTTTGATCCTTAAGTGACTTAATTTCACTTTGGACCTAAATTATACCTGAAAAGCTAACTAAAAACACTTATTACTTTCCTTTGATCATGCACCATATCAACTTACTTAATCATCTTAATTAAGCTTAGTAAATCATGAAATTAAAAACTGAGAGGTTACACCTCTAACATGAAACCGGTGGCTATTCAAAGGCTATGTCTAAAATTTAAACTAACTAAGCCCTCTAATTGTGAGGAGCTACCAAGTTAGGGTTAAATCACTCACTTGTGTTATGCGATTTTCCTCAATACTAACAACCATGGAGTGTCGTACCCCTAATCTAGCTTTCTCATAAATCAGTAGAGATTAGTTAGGTTCAAGTCCTTTAAAGAACAAGTAAGACAGTTCTAAATCAATCATGGGACAATGGCCACCTCCCGATTTCAATGATCAATGTCAAGGCAAGCTTTCTATTCCAACGGTAAGCCATCATTACCTCGTGGGTTTACTAATCTACTCCTCCCTATAGGTGAACTCCTGCAATAATGATCATGCCATACACAAATAATAAGATGTATGCCATTCAAACAATAGTAATAATATCATATCATTCTCACATAATTCTCTTTCTCTACGATAATCCACATACCACAATCATATTCATCATACTCCACATGTCAAATATCACATGTTTATCGATTTCACAATTATATGCTTTCATTTATCAATAATCACATGAATATACATATGTAACATTCTCAACAATTTAATACAATCTCACACACAAAATTCATCATGTTGCCAACATTGCATAAATCAGTTCTCGACCACCTAAATAAACTTTTAAATGAATTAGTTCAACTATGAAATAATTAACATACAACTATTAAATAAGATTTTCCCTAGTTACCTCAAATCTTTGAGAGGTCAAAGGTTACCTTTCAATCACAACTTGCTTTTCCAAGCTAAATTCAAGCTCACTAGTGCTTTGTGAGATTAGTTTACAATTACATTAACATCCATTACTATTAATTATCAAGATCACCACTTGTAACATCTAATTTCATACTTTAATAACTAAAATTCTTGACTACAAGATCAAGCTCACAACTAATGAGTTTCTTAACTCTCATTAACTTTATTTTTCTCTCAACAACTTAAATAGTCAATAATATATTATCCAACAATCCAAAATCATCATCAATGTCACCAATTACTCACTTTTAACTCTTAAATTTAAATACTTTAATAACCCAAAGCTCTCAACTATTGAGTTTACTTGTCACATTAAGTTTATTAACTCCCATTAGCTCCAACTAACACTAACAAAATCTTTAATTAACACCAATGGCAGCCACTTAACTCAACCACTACCATTTATGGCATTTTAGGGCATAATTTCATCTATAATTGAGAGCCCACTATAAAACCACTATATCTAGGCTTAGATAATTCAAACAACTCCCATTAATTCCATTTAAACCCATAGGTGGTGCTATATAGACTTGAGGGGGGCAAATGTACCCCTTCAACTTGGAAAAAATTATAAGAAGAGTTCATATATTTTAATATTTTGCACCCTTTAATCTAAATATTTTACACCTCTTGGTCCAACTTTAAAAATGTTTGGATTGTAAAAAAAAATTATTCTTTCTTGAAGTTAGGAATGATAATATTAATTGTCACAGTAATGGCAAAAAAAAAGCTTTTTTAATATGAAATTTGTGAAAAATTGACTGCAAAATATATGGGATATTCATTGATAAATAATTGTCTAGTGACTTATATTAAAAAAGATATTTTTCCTAACATTGATAATGAGATGATTGTTTAATGGTTCTATAACTTGAAGCCATGCATGTTACAATATTTTTTTAATTATTAATTTTAAAAATGTTGCACCTTATGACCTAGGGTCTTGGCACCACTACTGTTTAGACTAAGGAATTTGGAACCATAGCCCTAAATCTGAAAATCATTATCTCTCAACCTCAAATCTTACTTTCAAAATGTGTAGAGAGAAGAAGAGATAAGGAAGGCATGCTTAAGTGAAATCAAGCTCCAATCGCCTCCAAAATACCTAAAAGTTGATACCCTAGTAGAGAAGCCACTCTCTCCATTGCTCTGCCTCTATTTTTAGCTCATTTCTCTTTGTTTCAGACATTTTTGCCTTTTTAAAGAAAACTGATTCTAGAAATTATATTGCAGCATAAATTTTTATGCTATAGCACAATACATAGTAAGCTAAAATTCAATTTTTCTCTATGATTTGAGTCTGAAAGACCTAATTCACTTATGAACCCAATCTAAAAGCTAAAAGCAAACTCAATAGCCGTCTCTAACTATTCTCGAATTCATTTATATTTAAATTTATAAATTTACCCTTCATTAGCTTAATTAATCAAAAAGATACTTTTTTTGGGATGTTACATTACTTGTCATGACCAATACACACCAAGCACTCGCCACAGCCACAACCATTGTCTGCTGTGGCGAACCCTGTGTTAACATCATAGTGAACAACATGCAGAAAGTAACTTCAACCTTACTTAGCTAATCACTTGGATCCTTGGTTAGGGTGATCTAAAAGTCTAAATGTAGACAAATTAAATATCAAACTACTACTATCAATTACAACTCAATCTAGTATCAAATGAGGATCTTGGAAAATTCATGCCAATAAGAGCATTCAAGCCCCTTGCAAATATACAAGTGTCTCCTCTCAAATATTAATTCATAACATAGGCTCAATTGCAATAACAGACATGTATGAGAATACTCTCTTTAATATACTAAATTGAATCAATTAATAAAGATGATCAACCATATCAACACATCTGCACAAATGCCTTTCCAACTCTAAGGCTAAACCATTAGTAATGTTTAAGCTAACAAATAGGTCAAACAAGCAATTGTTAAATAATCCAAACATGCAAGCGAGACATAACTAACATGTGCAAACTCCTAATGTTGGCAATAATAAGCATTAAAATACACAAATTATAAAGCTAGAGGTTTTACTACAAAAATTTGGTGCCTTTAACCTCCAATGCTTCCCCCTTTAGCTACATACTGTGTTTCCTATAACCTATTAAATAATGGGAGTAAGGTTATACAATCCTAATAACCAAAGCTCATAAATTCAGTTATATAAAAGTGTGGCAAATATAAACATATAAGGTAAGGAATTACAGTTAACATTTTGTCAATATTCAACATGTATCATGAGATTGTTAAGCATTAGTCACCAAGTACATAATGAAATGAAATAATTATACATGATCATATGCATTAAATCCTTATTCCTCTCCTTATGTTTTCTGACTGAATCCATGGGTTATTAAATTATATAGAACTAACTTGTGTGACCGAATTAGCCTTGCTTTCCAATTGTGAGAAATGACTTAGCCAAGGCTCTATGCTCACTTTCAGACCATTAATTCTCCCATTTTGAACAAATAGGGTGTCATTTTTCCCAATTTAAGGTAAGTATCAAGAATTATAACATTGAGGCCTTGTGGTGCTAGTGAGTATCACATGAATTTTCGTAATGCCTACTCTCTTGGGCGAACTCCTGCCCTATATAATCATACATATGCTTAAATTATTAATAACTTATTATCAATGTTATTTGATTAACTTATCTCATAATCAAGCGCATCCTATCAAGTTAAGGATAATTAACTAATATTTGAAATTTCATGCCAATATTATAAACATATGCATAATGATACATCATCAATATATACTTTATGACCTTGTTCATGCACATGATTATCCTATCAAATCATGTATCCTTACTCCACTCATAACATTGTGCCATAAGCACTTAATCACATAATCACACCTCCACATTCTCATACCAATGCTTATAAATTCATATACTAAAACATATTTGTCAAAATTACAATGATCACAATACCAACATCACATCGTACTTAATAATGGCATTGAAATTTATTCAATCATGCTATACAATTCATGCCAACAACACCTTAACATGGTAAAACTATTCAACTCTCAGTTATCTCAACTCTTGGGTTACCACCTCAAGAGTAACTTTGGATTCTAAAAGACCTCTCAAACAATTAACAAGTTCTAAGAGTAATCAAATCTACAATTAAAATCATTAAACACTGTTAATGACTAATTGTTATTGATTAATCCTTCTATTTCTATATATAGGAGAAAAAAACTATATCACACAGTTTAAAAATGTCAATTTACTATAATAATTATGTCTGAAAATAAAAATTTAGACTGAAATGCCCCATGTTAATCAATATAAGTACGTATTAATTATTTTTTGCTAATGTAAATTATGAGGGATGATTTAAAAAATGTGTAATAAATGCTAATGTAATTTTTTTCTAGAAAAATACAAGTGAAAAATGGTAGTTTCTCTAACAATTAAAAACAGAGGGAGTAGCTTTAATCACAGTTAAGGCCTTAATCCCTTGTTAAGCATGATTAAGCAAAATCAACTCTAAAACTCACTTCTCTTAATTTATTTACCCTTTATTAAGCTTAATAAACACTATTAGCTAATTTTATTAGGTTGAACTTAATTTATTAGCATTAGGGTTAACTCTAAACCATATCTTATGACTATCATTAACTTAATATAATCCAAAACAACTTTAGGGTTTTGGATTTAATTGCCCCCTTATGATAAACATCTTCAAAACAACCTAAATAACATGTATTTAACTTCAAACAACCTGAATAATTTAAATCCAATGGTTAGAAAACCCGAGAAATGAAAACCCCAACATTACCATTATTAAAACTAGCCTAAAGAGAAGATTAGAGAGAAGGAGGAAGATTAAAAATGTTACCTTGAGTGATTAGGAGCTAAATTCATGCCCTAGTAAAACTTCATTTTGTGTTCTATTTTGCAACAAAACATTTAAGTCTGGAAATGTGTTGTTCGTTGTGGCTAAAGGTATCATTTCATTGATCCAATTCAAAATTCATAATTAATTTTGCACATTTCCAAAAAATTGCTACTTAGAACTCTATCGAAAGCTCAAGATGTTTACTTTCTAATATAAAAAAGAATTACTTAAAAATATTATCATTTTCCCTTCAAAAATCTTTAATTACAAAGACAACTCATTTCTTATCTTCTTCCAAACCCTAATTAATTACAAATTATTTTCAATATATTTAAATACCCTTAAAATCTCTTAAATTATTATTAACCTAATTAAATCAAAGGGTAAGGATTTGGGATGTTACATAGGATGAATTTCGAGATGTGACAGGACATAAGTGGATTTAAATTCGGTAAATGGCCTTAACACACTCATTCAATGAGTATCTTAATTACAGCCATTTGATTTTATCAATACTTGAAAACTATTAAGATACAATTTTTTCTAAAATTCAAAACAATTATCACAATTAAAATACTCCTTAAATATACTATCCACTTCAAAAATTTGAGATTTGATACTTTTTAAGTATTATATAACAAAGTCTCTGACAACTATTCAATTAAATCAAAAAGTTATTATTGTACTACGTGAGATATCATTTAGTAAGTATACTTAGGCCACTCATTGAATTCAAATTCAACACAAGTTGGGTTAAAATTAGGGGCATGAGTGAGTGGGGCCAAGTTGGGTTAAATCCTAGCTTAGTGTCAAGTCTGAATAGTTCATGTTCATAGTGAATAGTCAATTTATTACTTTACAATGATTAAATTTTATGAAAGTGATTCAGTATTCCTTAAATAAAATAGGGTTAAGGGGAAAAAATATCTCGAAAGTTTTCTAAAAGGAGTATTGGATGCCCTTACCTTCTAATTGGATTAATGTTGCTCCAAAATTTTTTAAAAAAGGAAGCAATTGTACCCTATCGTTACTGTGACAATTTGTTGATAGTTATTTTGACTAGGTGATAGCCACTTGGCATTTTTTAAAAAATTGAAAAAAAAATCCAAGTGACTTGCACACACCCTACCACTCTCTTCACCCTCTCCATCTTTTCGCTTCTCTCCTTCTGCCTCCACCCAAACCCTTCATCCTCTTTTGCTTCTCTTGAGTTTCAGATCCATTGTCACCGTCTCCTATGCCATCCTCCTTATTATAATCATCTTCCTTGTTCAAAGGGACAAGCCTGAGTTTTACATATACCTCATCTGTTTGGTTCAGCACACATCTTTTGAGAACGAGGATATCACTTAGAGGAGAGCTCCATGGTTTGGCTAGACATCCTAACAACATTCCCAACGCCTCGACAATTGCAAGGCAAAATCAGATTGAATGAAGTAATGAAGCAAAGAACATATCTATGTTGCAATGGTAGGGGAGAGGTTGATGCCTAGTGACAAAGTGATGCATGAAGCTAGCAATCAAACTAAAGAACAGATTGAATGAATTTCTAGCATCTTACTTGGTAATATTTGGGTAACTCTACCTCTTAGTTGATTTATGGAGCTTTTATCAAAGTCATACTTATTTCTCCTTTGATTGGGTCAAGTATGTGTGGTGATTGAAGTCACATTATTGGAATGTTTACTTTTAGAGTGTAGCCAAGAGTTTGCAGTGACCTGTTTGTAAGATCCATGCTGTGCTTTGTTCAAGCACCTTCTTCTTATCCCTATTCTATTGTGACTAATATTTAATTTGTGATTTGCTTTAGATTTAATATTTTTTTTTGCTTTTTGTTCTTGGAAAGTGGGAGGAAGAAGAGGATGATTATGTGTGTTTTTTTAATTGTGTTTAATTGGCGGTGGGATCATGGAGGAGAGGAGGTTGACAAAGGAGGATATGTTTTTTTTTTCACTTGTCTCATTTACCTCACCATACCAGCACAAAAAATTTGTCATGTGGCATCTGTTAGTCAAACTAAATTATTTAATAGTCAAAATTAATATTAGAGTGACGTTACTCCCTTTTTGAAAGTTACAGGACAACATTGCTTCAACTAAAATGTAAGGGTACCAGTATTCTTTTCACAAAACTTTCGAGACATTTTTGTACCAATATAAGTATTTTCTCCTAGTTAATATTAGTTCAAAATATAAGCAACTTAATACATGTAAAAATATTTTCTCCCATTTTATTCCTTATATTTGGAGAGGATAGACTCGATTAATGTTAATTTAGAAAATTAAGATAGAAGTAGAATCTTCCAAGAGGCTAAATGCTCACTTATAACTTTTGTGATATTGTGAAAGATTTCAAATTTGTTAGACACATAAGAAATGTCTAAAAGATTTTTTTCCCTATATTATTCTCTTGTGAGAGTAGTCAAAGACTTCATTGTGCTAATTGGCATGGCTTCTATAGCTTACATTTGAAATATTAGAAGCAACTCTTTATAAATTTTTGGAAATTAACTTTTAAAACTCGCATGAGCATATTTTTAGAGTGTAACTTAAAAAAAATGCTATCGAAACAATATTTGTCAAAAGAACTTTAGCTAAATCAATAGGCATTGGATTTAGTAGAGGAGATTATAACTTATTAAGTATGAGTCTCAAGTTTGAGTCTGTGTGAATGTAGAAAATACTTTTAAAAGAATTACTTTCAATTGCATCTGACAATACTTAAATTTAACCTAATAAGATAGTTACATAAAAGAAAAAAAAACTTTAACTTGAAGGACTTTTGATATGACAAAAGCCCAATCCAATCACACACAATCTCCTTGAAGATTATTTATCCACAAAAGCTTCTTCAGTCAAGATATGTGAGCCAAGCTCTTTTTTCTTTTTAGAAGTTCATTGAAGCATGTGCCCATGGTCTATTTATTCTTGAATCCCTTATTATTCTTTTGGATAAAAAATCCCCTATTATTTGAAAGTCCAGATGAATAAATTTACTCATCCACAAAATTTTGCACCTATAAATCAGACATATTGGAGGAGCAAGAGAGAAAATGATAGGAAAGAAGAAGAAAGTGATGATTTAAGAAATGCATAATGAAAGAGGAACAATTAAAAATTGATTGGCAAAGGAGAGAAGCATGTGTGAAGATTGAGAGAATTAGTAAGTATAAAAATTAAAAAGTACAGCTTATGCCATTGCGAGGAGCTGATGACATCTTGCCACAATGACACAAATACCTCCCCAGTGAAAGGCAAGGTTACAATTACAGGTTTGATTTTGATAGGTGAGTATGAACATGTGAGTGTTTATATGTTATTTAGGATTAAGGGTCATTTTTAATCCTTGAACTATACGTGAAAGGTCATAACTATCTCCAAACTCAACTATGGGTTAATTTTATCTCTCAAATTTAAAGATTCTCTTCCTCATTGTTTGTCATTTTCTTACCATTAGTTGATCATTAGTGGGCCTCATATTATATATTTTTAATATTTTTATTATAAAATATTTGAGTTGAGGGAAAAAAATGACCCTTTAAATAGAAGTTAAGGGACAAAAATGACTCATAACCCTATTATTTATTCTCTATAACAAATTTTTGTTATTAATATTATTAGTACATAAAAATCTACTTATTTTGATAGAAAAGCTTTCGCCGATTCTTCCATGTCTACCTCATTGCTTGACTGGTCCATGTCAGATGAGAAAAGATGAATAGAATCTCTGAGGACGAGAGAAGCCAGAGTAGATGGTGGTGATAAAAACCAAACCATACAGTCCCAATTCCCGTGAAGCCTTAGTAGCCATCCAATTGGCAGTACAATTTCCATCCCCGAGGGACAATAGAAAATGACAGAAGACTAGAGATTTTGTATCATCAATCAAATCCTCGATTATATGAAGGCATCCCCATGCACACGCTTGATAAGCATGAGAGAGGTCAAGGCCTTAAAACAGCCATCTCAACAACGACCTTAGTTGGGAAAAATTCTTTCACCATCTTTACTACTTTCTTAACAGCCAAAAGTTTAGCCATAAAACTAGTACTAGCTAAGAGTATTTCCATCTAACCTTCAATGAAATCACCCTTATCATTTATGCACAAAGAAATAAGACCAGCAGAAGTGAACTTACAAAAAGCTGCATCTGAATTAATGTTGACCAACAAAAGGACATGACCAATACACCTCATGGACCTCCATAGTAAATTGGCCATTAGACGTGAAAAATATATATATATATATATATTGTATAATTAATCATTTTTATATTAATTTTTACATGATAATATTATCATCATCATCATTTGCATTTTTTTAAAAAAAGAAATATCACTCTTCTCGTCCCAGATTTTAGGCTTGCCACTGTTTGTTACTGGGGAAAAGATTCTCATAGTAAGTTTGTCTCTTGGACTTGGTCTATCATGGTGTGTATGATAATGTGAAGTGGTAAATATTTTACAAAATGACACTAAAAAAAAAATTGTTGTTCATATTTTTAATAGGCTTGGAGGGAACTTGAAGAAAGCACAAGATCACTCAAGATTATCATCTCATCACTTTGTTAATATACTTATCTTATCTTTGGATGGATTAAAAGTATGTGGAAGATAAAATTATAAGAGAAAAAGAATCATGAGTTGTGTTTTTCTTTCCAACATTTTTTCTTAGAAAAACCATATTCCTTGAATAGATTTTTTTTTTAAAGAGAATATGCTTTTCAAAAGTATTTCAAATGAGGAAAAAAAAGGCATAAGCTCCCTCTTTAAAATTATTTCAAATGAGAAAAAAAAAGGTAATGTATGTATGTTGTATGTGTATTCTCATGCTTTGTTGTCAAACTTTTAAATTGATTCTACAAATTTATCATTTTTGACATTTATAGCCTATAAAATTGTGTTAACTTGCTCGTAAATCTGAATTAAATAAAATGCAGTTAAACTTGTGAATTGATTTTTCGAGTTTATCATTTTTACATTTCTAGTTTATAAAATTTTGTTAATCTACTCATAAACTCATTAAGAAAAATAGGTATATACTAGGTAGAATTTGATTCATAGAAGTGGTATGATCCAATTCAATGAAAAATAAAACTAAAAAAAACAAAAACTAATATTAATAAAAAGAGAAAATAAAAAATATCAAAAATAAGTTGTCCTATTTTAAAATTTCTATGTTGAATATAATAATCTATGAATGTAAACAAATTTAATCTCAATGATTTATATTTGAAATATATTTAAATTAAATTATGATCATATTTTATATTTTAATTATTTAATCATATACTTTTAAAGACTATTTATTAATAAAAAATAAACTCTTAAGAGTTTACAATTCAAGTCTATGTCTTAATTTTATATCTCTATCATGACTTTATTTAAAATTATGAGTTTAAAAATATTATTTTCATGTGTAGTTAGGTGATTGGCCTGCCCTCTAAATTTTAGTTTAATTTTGGGTAATTATTCCAAAGGACAGAAGCATTTTGCTTTCTATCTTTTGTATTTTTTTTTTAACTAATTTCCACACATAAAGCTTCGCTAATGGGAATATGATACGTTCTATGCTCTTGGAAAATCATTCTGTTGTGTGAATGGAATAAATGAGATGAAACGAGATAAGCCATACCTAGTCGATATGAGGAACCATAAAATCTGCCCTTTAAGATTTTGATGAGTAAGGTTAGAATTACTAAAACATCCGAATTACATGCAGCATGCCGAGCACTTTTAACTTGTATGATAAATGAGTTAAATATCTTTTTTTTTAATTTTTTTTTAAGAGTGCTAAGTATCCTACACTAAAAGTGAAATAATATTTTGCCTAAATAATTTTTTTAAGAAAAAAATTACATTTATGTCAGAGACCTATCATCTTTTCCATTATCTGTTGATATAAAATAATTGAAGGGTTCACATATATTGACAATATGATATTCTGACTTATTTTAATCATTTGATGTGGGCGAAAAGGGCTTGAAATGACAGTAACAAGAATAAAAATTAAGCTTGATTTTAGTGACGAAATGACGACACAATAGGTCAAAATATCTTATTGTCACTGCAACTGTTTTACATCAGTAGATAACGAAAAAAATAACTAATGTATAATCATTAATTTAAGGATTAATAATTAGATTGTAATTAAATCGGTCCAGTTATAATTAATTTAATATTTTTAAATAATATATAAAATTATAAAATAAATTTCATCATAACCATGAACTAATATTTACATAAAGAAATATTTAACCAAAAAATGTAAAAAAAATTATAAAGTATATATAATTTATGTTTAAATTTTTTTGAAAGTATTAAAAATATTTAATATGTTCATTCTCTCCATTTTTTAAGGGCATGACTAACATAAATATTTTCATAAATATCAAATAAATTGATAATATTAGTTTGAAATTCTTTTCAAAATCTTTTATCCTAAACCAATGGCCTAGATATGTTATATGTAAAGAGGAAGCAATGTTAGTAGATGTAAATATTCAAGCTCCAGACAATAATAAAAAAATTTTAAAAGAATAAATTAATGATAGTTAGATCTTAAGAAAAAATGCATAAATCTTGATTTAATTAAAACTAATAGTCTAATATATAACATTAAGTATATAATTTTTTTTATAAAAATGTAAATGTCACTAATTTTAGATAAAATAACAATAAAATTCTTTTAAATATATAATGACATGTCATAATTTTGCTAAAATTTTTATGAATTTTTCTGTCATTAAAGAATTATTATAAATGATAAAATTACTCTTAATTGAAATATTAATTCCATTCACAAGGTTTATTCTAAGATTCATAATTTTTTTTAAAATTATAAAAATTCAATAGAATTTATAAGTTTAAATTAAAATCTTGATATTCTTTAAATGTTACAAATATCAATTATTATTCATAAATTTTATTTTAAAATTTATTTTTTTAAAATTATAAGAATTTAACACAATTCACTTAAATTAAAAGTAATTTAATTATTTATATTAATTTTTAATGACAAAAATGTTTAAACATTTTAAAAAATTATGATATTTTAAAAATTAAATGTCTTTATATAATTTAAAAAAATTATTATCATTATCTCACATTTTTATTTTTGGGATTTAATTGTAATTCTTCCCAGGAATATCCAACACAGAGCAAAAAAGCGGCGATCCAAATGTCACAGGCCGCTGCCGAAGATGCTGGTGGTGTCAAGCCACCCGTCACGTTACTGTTATCTTTGAACCCAACGCGCATCCGAATTCCTCTGATGGTTCATTATAAATGGCTTCCATTGTAGTTTCGTTTGCGGCTTCATTTCTCGCTACTTCCTCTGCCTTTTCTTCTTCTTCATTGTTTCTCTCCTTTAGGCTCAGTTCTGCTTCTTCGTCGCGCCTTTGTTCCCCTGTTCGGCCTCTGTGTTATCCAACAAGGAGGTTCATGGCTCACACTTTCGTTCGTGCCAGTCTTGGCCTAACTCAGCCTTCCAATATCGAAACCCCCAAGGTCACATACAATCTCTCTGCTTTGTTGTTGTTAATGAGTTATTTTGTGGTTTTCTTTCTGCCCTTGTTTTGTATTGGCACTGACCTGGCGCATTGGCTTAGAAATTAGAATCCACGAGTGATCCTGATCTTACTGTATTTGGGGTTTCAGTGTTACACTCACTGTATCAGTCACTCCAATTCAATGGTAGTCCCGTTGACTGCATATGTGATTGACTGATTTGTTTTCTTCAATCTGTCAAAATTTTGTTTCGCATTGTCTGATGCGAGAAGTTGTTGACCTGAGAATTTTTACTTTGTGGTTAACATTTCAATGTGAATATTTGTATACGTTTGAAGGTTATGGAGAAATGCCATCGTGTTGAGGTTGACTATTGTTCTTCATTAGAAATAAAATCAGGGAGATGTGCTCTTATTTCTGTTGTGATTTAATAGTGTAATTCTGAAGTTTTTTTTCTGCTTGTGAAATTCCTTGAAGATCTCTTTTACTGCTAAGGAGATTGATGTCACAGAATGGAAAGGGGACATACTTGCAGTAGGTGTTACGGAGAAAGACATGGTAAAAGATGAGAACGCAAAGTTCAAGAATCTGATTCTGAAGTGCCTTGACTCCAAGCTGGGTGGTTTATTGGCTGAAGCTTCTTCTGAGGAGGATTTTTCTGGAAAAGTTGGCCAATCAACAGTTCTTAGGGTACCGGGACTTGGATTCAAGAGGGTTGGCTTGATTGGACTTGGACAGTCAGCTTCAACTACATCTGCTTTTAAGAGTTTTGGTGAGGCTGTTACAACAGCTGCAAAGTCTGCTCAAGCAAATGATGTTGCCATTGTTCTTGCTTCATCTGAAGGACTTTCTACGGAATCAAAGCTTAAAACTGCTTCTGCAATAGCATGTGGTATTTGTTTTATATTTTGGTATATGTCTAATTGTAATTGTCTGGTTACCTATCAATGTTTGAGCTGTGATATATTTTAACTGTGACATGTATACTTGAACTTTGTTAGGGACTGCACTGGGAATACATGAAGATAACAGGTACAAGTCAGAATCCAAGAAAACAGCTCTTAGATCAGTTGACATTCTTGGTCTCGAGCAGGACCTGAATTGGAAAAGAAACTTAAGTATGCTGAAGATGTTTCTGCTGGAATAATTTTTGGAAAGGAACTTGTAAACTCTCCAGCCAATGTGGTCACACCAGGTTTGTGTGTCTATTGTGTTTGGAAAAGATATATTGTCTTGAAATGTTACAATCTCTTTGCATTCATGTGCTTGGCTTATATGTTTATGATTTACTATTTGATTCTCAGAATTGATCTGACCTTTATGAATTATTTAACTCAGGGGTATTGGCAGAAGAAGCCTCGAAGATTGCTTCGACATATGGTGATGTTCTGACAGCTAAAATATTGAATGTTGACAATGCAAGGAATTGAAAATGGGATCTTTTCTCGGCGTTGCTGCAGCGTCAGCAAATCCTCCTCATTTTATCCATCTTTGTTATAAACCTCCCAGCGGACCTGTCAATGCCAAGTTGGCATTAGTTGGAAAAGGTTTGACATTTGACAGGTAATAAGAGCTTTTTAGAAAATGCATCTTTCTAATGTAGCCACATTTTAGAATGAGTGATGATTCCAAACTGAAGTTTCCCATATGCGCTTGTATTTCTTTTATGTAATGGGTGATGATATTATAACTTTTGTTATTGGTTGAAATGATACGACCTAAGACTGTCCTTTTTTTTTTCTTTGGTCAATATTGTTTGCCATGAGCTACAAAGTAGATTACTTTTTTTTTGGGTCTTTTTTCTATATACAAATTGCCTTTGTAGTTTCGATTTAATTTTTGTTTTTGTACACCATGACTACTTCAAAACTTTTTGATGGTAATTTATTTTTTACTTTGTAGTTTTGAACTTTGGATATAAAGGACATTTGTATTATTATTATTTTTTTATAATGTATCTGCATGTAACCAGTGGTGCTACAACATCAAAACTGGACCAGCGGTTTAATTGAGCTCATGAAATTTTGACATGGGCGGTTCAGCTGCAGTTTTAGGTGCTGCAAAAGCGCTTGGTCAAATCAAGCCTCTTGGAGTGGAGGTGAGCCATTGATCATTTTTCATGAGTCATAACTTTGTCCTTTGCATAGAATGACATGTACTAGTTGATTGATTAGGATGTAGTTTACCTTCTATCTTTCAATGTAAGCCTTTGGTTGTTAGGTAAGCAAGATGTGGCAAATAATGGTTTCAACTTTTTGGGGATAAAAAAAATTGTATCTAATTTTCAAATATTAAATTATCTATTGAATTTGGTTTCTGCATGTAGCATATTATATTGAAAGTTCAAAGTTTTGCATTTCAGGTTCATTTTATTGTTGCAGCTTGTGAGAATATGATAAGTGGAACAGAATGCGACCTGGAGACATTGTCACAGCTTCAAATGGAAAGACTATAGAGGTGAATAGGCTTTTTTTTTTCTTTCAAATATATATGTTTCAATCTATAGGATGTGGCACATAGCAATAGGTGGGTCTTGATTAGTTTACGATGTTCATTTTGTTATAAGAAATATATAATACGTATTTAGATTTGTATGACAAGTCTTTAATTTGTATGACAGGTTTTGGGATGAAAACTCAAGTCTTATGATGTGGTTTTGTTTTACTTGGTTATTTACTTATGTTCATTGATGGATTTGTTGCTAAAAATAGTTCAGTTCAATTTATAGCTTTTATGGACACACCATTCAAAGAACTGCTCTACACTGAATATTTTATCGTTAAGATAAATTAAGATGTGCTTAGAATTTTGATTTCATTGGATCAGGGCATTGTTACTAGACTTTTTTTTTTTTTTTAAGCTAGAATTGAAAGAGAGATGCATTAATTATTTTTCCTTTCGTTTTCCTTTCAACTTTTGGAATTATTTCAAGAACATCAGTCCTGCACAGCAGAGCTAAAATGTCTGAACCTAATGCATTGTCACAAAACTTTACAAGTGGTTAGCTACTGAAGATCATTGAATTTGAATTTGGCTTACTGAGAGCTACAAAATATGACATGTCTTACTCGACTTTTATGATTTTTTATTAGCATCTGAAGTTACATTTGGCATTGGCTTAAACCTCTTGTAGGTTAACAACACAGATGCTGAGGGTAGGCTTACCCTGGCAGATGCTCTGGTATATGCTTGTAAACAAGGTTGTGAAAAGGTACTTCAATTATTTATATGGCCATGCACACATTTCTAATATTCACATAATTCTTAACAGATCTGATTTCCTGCTCTGATTAGTCTTACTTTTGTAGAATTTGATAATTTGATGAATATGTGGTCGATTGTCAGTCTTCAAATGGAATTTGACTTGACTCTCGAGACGTGCATACACTGTTTTGATAAACATATGCTGATTGGGAATATTTTTGTCGTATTGTTTACAAGCATATAGTGCCCCTATTAAACATTTTTTTTAATTTCATTTAGAATAAGATTAAAACTTGTTAGATGTATA